>NW_028250704.1:0-239564 GCF_964263255.1 Lissotriton vulgaris
AAAGAGTGTGATACAAGGAAGAGAGAGAGGAAGAGAGAAAAACAGTGTGAGAGAGAGGAAGAGAGAAAGAGCGAGACAGAGAGGAAGAGAGAGAGAAAGAGAAAGAATGAGAGAGAGGAAGGGACAGAGAAAGAGTGTGAAAGAGAGAAAGGAAGAAATAGAGAGTGCGATAGAGAGAAAAAGAAAGAGTGACAGAAATTAAGAGATGGAGAGGGAGAGTGAGTGTTGACACTGTGGAGAAAATCCTCACTGCTCACCTTTCTGCCACTGGTGTGTCTCCAACCACGTGCTGGGACATAGTGCAGCCCTCAAGTTTAATCATCTGAAACATAGTACAGAATCAGTAATGGCAGAGTACATACAACTGCACACGCCGAATTCTCTGTTTCGTCCCTGCGCACTCAGGCTGCTGCACCCCATCGACTTCCGCCACCCAGAGGTGTCTGCCCGGCTCTGCGCACCTAGGCTTCTGTACTCCATCTACTCTCACAGCCTAGACGTGTCTTTCTGTTGCTCTGCACCCAGGCTGCTGCACCCGATCCACTCCCACCGCCTGGAGGTGACTGACCGTTCCTGCGCACCCAGACTGCTGCGCCCCATCCACTCCCACTGCCTAGAGGTGTCTGCCCACTCCTGGGCACCCAGGCTACTCCATCCCATCCACTCCCACTGCTGGGAGGTGTCTGCCCACTCTTGTGCACCCAGGCTGCTGCACACTATCCACGCCCACCCCCCAGAGGTGACTACCAGCTGCTGAGGAAGCAAGCCTCTCTGCTCACCTTCCGCCACCGGTGTGTGTCTAAGAGAATCCACCACTTGCCTCAGCAACCTCCTCAGCCGTTGCGTACACCCGGTCAAGCCAAGCTCACAATTCAGAGTGGGTCTTGATTGCAGGATGGCCACGCATCATTCCAGGCTGCACACTCACTCAGTGAAACTGAAGTAATCGCCTCGTGGCGGGAGGTCCGTGTCGGGGGGGAGGTTGTCAATCTGTGCATCACAGCCTTCTAGACAAAAAGCAAGATAAGATTGTGCGTCATGCGTCCATCAAAGGAGAGAGAGAGAAAGAGTGAGAGAGAGGAAGAGGAAGAGAGTGAGGAAGAAAGAAGAGTGAGAGGAAGATAGAGAGAAAGGGAGAAGGAGTGAGAGAGAAAGAGGAAGAGAGAGAGAAACAGTGAGAGAGGAAGAGAGAGAGAAAGAGAAAAACTGTGAGAAAGAGGAAGAGAGAAACAGAAGAAGAGTGTGAGAGAGAGAGAGAGAAACAGTGTGAGAGAGAGGAAGAGATAGAGTGAGAGAGAGAGGAAGAGGAAGAGAGAGAGAAAGTGTGAGGGAGAGAAAGGAAGAGATGGAGAGGGACCGTCGGTGCCCACACTATGGACAAAACCTTCACAGCTCATCTTTCCGCCACCGGTGTGTCTCCAACCATGTGCCGGGACATAGTGGAGCCCTCACGCTTACTCATCTGAAACATAGTATGGAATCCGTAATGGCAGAGTACATACAACTGCGTACGCCTAAATCGCTGTTCCACATTTGTGCACCAGGCTGCTGCACCCCATCCACTTCTACTGTCCAGAGGTGCCTGCCGGCCGCTGCGCACCAAGGCTGCTGCACCCCATCCAATTCCACTGCCCAGAGGTGTCTGCCCACTGCTGCGCTCCCAGGCTGCTGCACCTCATCCACTCCCACTACCCGGAGGTGAATGCCTGCCACTGCGCACCCAGGTTGCTGCACCACATCCACTCCCACTGCCCGAAGGTGCCTGCCTGCCACTGCATAAACAAGCCTCTCTGCTCACCTTTCTCAATTTGTGTGTAGAAACGAGAGCCTCCCACCTGCCGCTGCAAGCCCCACGCCGGGGCCCGCAGACAGGCACCCTGCATATCATGCAACCCACTCCGCAGGCCACCAGGCCATTTGGTGCTGGGTCTTGATTTGACCATGGAAGAGGACATATCAGTGCACCCGGCTTTTCATCACAGGCCGCACACCCGCTCAGCCCTTGCGGTGCCACTAACTCTGTGACCAGCGAGGCGACACCATGTGGCGGTAGGCCTGCACTGTCTGTTGACTCAGGCCTACATTGCGGTCCAGCAGGGCACACAAACCCTGAGCTCTCCAGACCTCCGGGACGGGCCATCACCGCAGGCTGCACACCCGCTTGAGGAACAATAATGTTGTAATTTACATCAGTTAAAAGTTAGATAAGTATCAAGAAAAGCATTTAAAGAACATAGGGGACAAGGTGGATGGAGCAAGGAAGGGTGAGGGGATAGGGTAAAGGGGTAGGAGGAAGATATTACGTAGAGACAAGGGGAAAATCTGCCCAAGATCCGGCTGGGTAGGTGTCGGCAGGGGGGAAGTCCACAACCAATCTCCTCTTTTAGCTATCTTGTAGCTCCACCGGCATCAGCCAAATCACTTGGTCTCCACAGTCTGGGGTAAGTTCCGCAGATTCAAGTCCTGATATGTAAGCAGGTTAGGGGATAGGTTCAAGGTCTGGTCTATGTCCAGTTATTGTTCCAGGGAAGTAAAGCAACATGGAGGGGACCACTATGGCAGACATCTTGGGGTACGGCAGGGGACTGTCTTGCCCCTTCAGCGATCCAGTATCTCCGGATCAGCAGGCCAGTCAGATATTGCCACAATACCAGGAAGTAACGGGGATTTGCACCTTGTGCAGAGTGTCCAAGGAGCCTAATGGTGATCAGTTTTATGCCCATGGGGCACACTTTCCTCCTAATAGCCTGCCAGACGGAGATGCCCAGGTCGGTCTCACCCACATGAAGAACCCAGTGGCCCAACAGTCGGCCCAGGACCCTCAGTACTGTACTCAGGACTTCCTTGTGGTTTCCCGCCAAAGGGCCCGCAGAGTAGGCCCACACAAACTCTGGTCTATCTCATCAAATTCTCACTTACAGGATCCAGGTCAGTGCTGACACTGCCACAGTAAATCCCATTCTGGTTTTTAAGAATCAAGGTGCAATCTGATGATGAAGCATGACACAAATAATGTGTGTGAGGGTCCATAAAATAAGTACAAAGGCTTCTCTCAGGGTCAAGTTGGCAAAGCTGTCTTAAGGCACAGAAGAAGGGCTGGGAGGAAACCTTTTTGCAAAGTGGGTAGATATTTACACAAATTTGTCGACAGAAAGATAGCACCAAACGAGTAAACACGTTAGTTTGTTGTGAGTTCCTTGCTAGGGGTGGATAGAAATGACATACGTACTGTTCTACCTGTACTGTAGTGTAGTTCCTATATTCCCAATAAGCTCTGCGTATTGGAATAATATATGCTATAGTTTAGACGTAGGACTGAGGTCGACTAGGTCTCTATCGCATATATTAGATTTAATTGTGAGTGCCAGCTAGCTCAGAGGTCACTAGAAACTTTTTCGAATTCACAAGAAGGGATTTGTTTCTGACAACCGCATAAACATGACAACTTTGTTTCCCAAGAATAAGAAATCAAACTCTAGAGTCACGGAAACAATAGATAGCTATTTTACTCAGTCAATCGTGCATGCTTCGTTTCACCAGAGGTGCTGAGAAAATAGAGAGACGGGCGTTTTCAATAAAAAAGTATTTATTGGACAGTCTTCTTTCTCAAGCATAAGAAATGTACTGCTACAATCGTAATACTGGTTATAAAGTACAAGGCATATAATACGAAGAGTATTATAAAATAGTATTATAAGAGCATGATATGGTTTCTAAACCATAAAATGCCTAAAACATATAAAATACATACAGTGATAAAAAAATGACTAAATGTACTCAACTGGTGCTTCTAAAATACGCCTACCCCGGTGTACCTAACCTAAGTCTCGTACAAGGGAAGAAGTAAGTGAGGTGTAGCTGTCAGGAATCCCCGACCACCGGTAAATCACTGCCTGCAATGCAAATCTATTCAGAACGAACAAAAACTACATTTCCCATGGTTCCTAGCGCGGCGCGTCCGAATGACGATGCGCGACCAGGAAACAGGATATCATGGCGTTCGCAGTAAACACATTGCCGATTATTCGTTCCTGGCGGTCTGACAGGAGGTTTGTGTTTCTTGTTCTTGGTGTTTGCTGGTCCAGGTGGGTTGCAGGAAGCTCACGCTGGATGGATTTCTGATCCGCTGGATTAACAGGTGGGGCTTAGGAAGCGCCCGTCCCGGTTGGCTGATTTTCCGGGTTTGGTACTCGGCACTGCATCGCCTCGTGTGGATTAAACCGAGGGGCTTAGGAAGCGCCCACCTCGCGGTTTGCAAGATCCGGATACAGGTTTCCCCACTGAGCAAGTGGGGTTCTTTTTCAGTGCTGTACTTGGAAATATTGTTTGCATATGGTCTCCAACTCGGCTGAGTTCGGAGGTTGGGTCGGACACTGAAGCTAAGTGTCCGTGTACTTAGGGGAGGAGTGGCCCTGCGATTTCCCTGCAGAGACGTATCTGCCTGGGAGTTAAGCCATTCTCCTCATTTCTTGCTTTTGCTGGGCAACATTTATGTTCATGTTACTTCTTCTTGGACGACACCCTAATTGACTCCCGTGTTGGTTGAGAAACTCTTAGGGCGTTCTGAGTACCGGCTGGTACTATATTTCACTGTACAATCGAAGGGGAAAGATTATATTTTCTTTACTCAGTAACAGACAAGGTTTATCCCCACTGGCATTCAGGTTCCCTTCCAGTTTTCATTGGGTAGGTTATGAATGTCCTGCCTTCCTTTAATGCTTTTGATACCTTATGCATAGGGGTGGGAAGGAAGGGGCATGTTCATGGTCTTCTTTATATATTTAAGCAGGAAAGCCTGGGGATTGAGAAGACGCCTGGTCTGTCACTCTTCATTCCCTATCACCTGTAGAACTCTTCAGGTGGGTGTCAACCATAACGCTTTGTAGTAGAAAGTAGTTTAGGCATAGAGTGAAGCTTCCATTGATTCCCTGCTTTATATATTTTCAGGTTTCCATCTCCAGTTGCCCAGCTGTTCCCCTCCGGACTACCTTCTTTTTTCCCCCGCTTGATCTCCTTAATAGTCTGTGTTACACAAAGCCAGACTTGGGACGATCTAGAGGTGGGCCCCTGTTTACCATCAATCCAATCCTGAGGAGCAATGACGAAAGGCCTGACAGAATAATCGGCCCACGAGTTCTTCTCCTCCTGGTTGGGTTGACTTAGGGATGGCCACCTTAGACGATGTCCTGGCTGCACTAGCCTTGGTGCAAACAGAACTAGCCACCTCTCGACAAGAAACTGCAGCATTGCAGGCTCGGTTTGATGCCTCGCAGCGTAACCCTTTTGATGCAGGGGCCACTGCCCCTCAGCCTGCCTCAGTAGTAGTGGAAATGCCTTCCCCTGTTCCTTTAGCCCCCCCAGAGCGGTTTTTGGGTGACAGAAAAAAGGTACAAGTGTTTATGACCCAGGTGTTGTTACACTTCACCTGTAAACCTAAGTGTTTCCTAACTAACCAAGCCAGGGTTTCTTTTTTGATTTCTTACCTGGGTGGTGAGGCAGCTCAGTGGGCGGTTCCCATAGTGAAGAGTAATGATGCCATTCTTTATGATTGGGACCTTTTTAGGACTGAGTTCGAAAAGACTTTTGATAGGAGAGCTGAAACCTTTTCAGCAGATAAAGAATTACTTGTGCTTAAACAGGGTTCTTCGGACTTAGTCACATACTTGAACCACTTTAGGAGATTAATAGCGGAAACCGATTGGCCTGAAGCAAAACAAATGGTTCTGTTCTACCAGGGACTCACAGAAAACCTTAAAGATGTCATCGCCCAAGTCGAACCCCAGCCTACGACTTGTGCTGCCTTTATTGATTTAGCTTTGCGGCTGGACCATCGTCTACGGGAACGAAAAGGAGAACAAAGCAGAAAGGACTGACCTCTACTTATGGGTGAGAAACCCGTCACGGGAGAGAAATCGGAAGGAAAAACAGAACCTATGGAGATCGGAGTGGTGCGGGCATCCCTAACCCAGAGTGAACGAGAACATCGCCGTAAGTTTGGGCTTTGCCTCTATTGTGGGAAGAAAGGACACTTCTTACGGGAATGCCCTGTGAAACCTAAGGGAGGTCGTTATCGTTCAGGACAGGTGGCAGGGTCTACAGTGGAAAAGGGGTCGGAAAACTCCAACGCTTGAGTTTATCAGAAGGGAGAAACTCGAGCACTCATTCCATCCCTTCAGTCACAGGAGAAGACTACGTGGAAAACCGCCTGTTCTTCTTGACTTTGGAGTTGTGGATAGACAACACTCCCAAGAACATTTGCGCAATGATAGACTCTGGTGCCACTGGTTGTTTTATGGATCTAGCGGAAGCCCGGCATTTGGGGGTAATCCCTGTTACCAAATCTGTTCCTGAGGCAGTATTTGCGGTGGACGGACATGAACTGGAATCTGGCCCAATCAACCAACATACGCCAGAATATGAGATGTGGTATGGGAACTATCATACCGAAAACATATCATTCAACCTTATTCATGCCCCTACATACGGGGTTATTTTGGGACTTCCATGGCTGAAAAAACATGAGCCCACCATCAGCTGGACGGATCAGTCATTGCAATTCCACTCCACTTATTGTCAAAACCATTGCCTTAGAGAGAATTTGCGACCTTCCATGTCTTTAGCCACTACCCATCACATATCCACGGCTGCTGAGAAAGAAGTAACGTTACCTCGTTGCTATCAGAAGTATGAAGAAGTATTCAGTAAAGTAAAGGCGGAAGTTCTCCCCCCACATCGTGAATACGACTGCCGTATTGATTTGACGCCGGGGTCTGTGGTTCCGTGTGGTAGGATCTACGCTTTGTCACAACCTGAAACTGCACACCTCAGGGAATACTTGGATGACCTTCTTAAATTGGGTTTCATTCGTCCCTCCAGATCTCCAGCAGCTTCCCCGCTTTTTTTTATCCCGAAAGCAAACGGGGAACTCCGCTGCTGCATCGATTACAGGGCTTTAAATGCCATCACGATCAAAAACCAGTACCCGCTCCCCTTGATACCGGTGTTATTGGAGCAAGTGAGATCCGCCACTATTTACACCAAATTGGATCTAAGAGGCGCCTATCATTTAGTGAGAGTGCGAAGTGGCGACGAGTGGAAGACCGCTTTTAAAACCCGGTACGGGCTTTTTGAGTACCTGGTGATGCCCTTTGGGCTGTGTAATGCCCCAGCCTCTTTTCAATTTTTTTTGAATGAGGTGTTGAGAGACTTTTTGGACATCTTCGTAGTCGTCTACATTGACGACATCTTGATTTACTCCAATGGGGAGAAGGAACATCAAAACCATGTATGTCAAGTCCTTCACGCCTTACAACAGAACCATCTATATTGTAAGTTAACTAAGTGTGAGTTCCATGTCACCACTGTTGAATTCCTTGGAGTTATGCTCACTCCTTCAGGGCAAATCATGGCTGAAAGAAAGGTACGGGCAATCGTGGAGTGGCCGAGACCTCACAACATCAAAGATATTCAACGACTCCTTGGTTTTGCGAACTTCTATAGGAGGTTCATTGCTCACTTCTCCGACATGGTAACCCCGCTTACGAAGCTCACTAGGAAGAACACTCCTTTTGTGTGGGGCTTGACGGAACAGACAGCTTTCGAACAATTGAAAAGTGCTTTCACGACTGCTCCTGTGCTCACCCATGCCGATCCGAAACTCCCGTTTGTAGTTGAAGCAGACGCTTCCGAACTAGCTGTTGGGGCCGTGCTCTCCCAGAGAAATGAGAGTACGGGTCATCTCCATCCCATTGCTTTCATGTCTCGAAAACTGAACACCGCGGAGCGTAATTACACCATTGCAGAAAAAGAACTGCTTGCAATCAAAGACGCCTTCGCGGAATGGAGGCATTGGCTGATGGGAGCCTCCCAGCAAATCACGGTGTATACTGACCACCGTAATTTACAGTTTATGCGAGCTGCTCGTCATCTTACTCCTCGACAATTACGCTGGATGCTGTTTTTTGCCGAATACCACTTCATGGTAACCTTTCGTCCTGGTTGTGACAACCGGAAGGCCGATGCTCTCTCGCGTCAAGAAAACAACCCAGCCATGGAGGTCTTACCAGAGAAAAGCATCATTGATCCCAGGAAGGTAGTAGGAGTGTTACACACCGAGGAGTTCCTTCACAAAGTAAAAAAGGGGATGCAAACCTTTATCTGGAAGACATGGATCCGCCTACATCCTGAGTGGAAAATCCGACAGGGATTGCCAAGAAGGGGCTCACAGTTGCTCCTGCCCACGTTAGCATTAAGACAACAGGCTTTTCATTGGTGTCATAATTTGCCATGTGCAGGTCACACAGGAGGAAAGAAAACCTTGGAGAAAATGCTACGCACGTATTGGTGGCCTACCATCCGTCCTGATGTCTTTGCATGGGTGCAGCGATGTGACACTTGTTCTCAGGCCAAGAGTGACCATCGTCCAACACAAGGTCTTCTGCAGAGCATGCCCACTCCTGTGAGTCCCTGGGAGAGCTTTTCTGTGGACTTTGTGGTGGGTCTCCCTAAAGATCAGGGGATGACAGCCATATTGGTAGTAGTGGACTATTTGACCAAGCTAGGTCATTTCATTGCATGTAAAGGGGTCCCTACTGCCAGCCAACTTGCTCATCTATTGCTCCTTCATGTGGTCAGGTTTCATGGATTACCAAAGGTAATCGTTTCGGACAGGGGAGCCCAGTTCACCGCAAAGTTTTGGAAAGTCTGGTGTAACAGGTTAGGCATAGCATCCTCCTTATCCACAAGCTTTCATCCCCAGACAGACAGTCAAACCGAAAGGTTAAATCAAACACTCAAGCAATACTTGAGATGTTTTGTTGACACTACTACTGAGGCATGGGTTGACTGGTTATGGACTGCTGAGGTTTCATATAATGATGCTGCGCACTCTTCTACTTCCTACACCCCGTTTTTCTGCACATATGGGTTTCACCCTCGGTTCGCCCCGTTGTGTGTCCCATCCTCCGAAGTCCCAATCCCTCAGTTACAGACAAGGCTGGTTCAGTTGCGGAAAACCGTACTACTAGCAAGGAGAAATCTCGAAAAGGCCAAACTGAAATACAAAGCACAGGCTGATAAACACCGTAGGCCCTGCCCTCTTTACAACAAGGGAGATTGGGTGTGGTTGTCCACTAGAAATATTCGCTTTCGCAAATATAGTGTCTTCAACCCTAGGTTTATTGGCCCTTACCAGGTGCTTCGTCACATCAACCCTGTGGCTGTGAAATTGCGCCTTCCGGGACATTTCAAAATTCATCCGGTATTCCATGTGTCGCTGTTTAAACCCGCGAAGGGTCCTCGTTCAAAGCCCCCTGAACCGGTGAGGGTGCAGCAGGATGTTGAGTACGAGGTGAGGGGTATCATGGACTCCCGCAAGGTGAGGGGTCTGCTCCAATACTTGGTGGCCTGGAAAGGGTATGGGCCTGAGGAGAACTCTTGGGAACCTGCGGGTGCAGTTCACGCCCCTAGGTTGGTGAAGAGATTCCATCTGTCTCATCCTGGTAAACCTGGAGGCAGTCAGTGAATCTTGTAAAGGGGGGGTGTTCTGTCAGGAATCCCCGACCACCGGTAAATCACTGCCTGCAATGCATATCTATTCAGAACGAACAAAAACTACATTTCCCATGGTTCCTAGCGAGGCGCGTCCGAATGACGACGCGCGACCAGGAAACAGGATATCATGGCGTTCGCAGTAAACACATTGCCGATTATTCGTTCCTGGCGGTCTGACAGGAGGTTCGTGTTTCTTGTTCTTGGTGTTTGCTGGTCCAGGTGGGTTGCAGGAAGCTCACGCTGGATGGATTTCTGATCCGCTGGATTAACAGGTGGGGCTTAGGAAGCGCCCGTCCCGGTTGGCTGATTTTCCGGGTTTGGTACTCGGCACTGCATCGCCTCGTGTGGATTAAACCGAGGGGCTTAGGAAGCGCCCACCTCGCGGTTTGTAAGATCCGGATACAGGTTTCCCCACTGAGCAAGTGGGGTTCTTTTTCAGTGCTGTACTTGGAAATATTGTTTGCATATGGTCTCCAACTCGGCTGAGTTCGGAGGTTGGGTCGGACACTGAAGCTAAGTGTCCGTGTACTTAGGGGAGGAGTGGCCCTGCGATTTCCCTGCAGAGACGTATCTGCCTGGGAGTTAAGCCATTCTCCTCATTTCTTGCTTTTGCTGGGCAACATTTATGTTCATGTTACTTCTTCTTGGACGACACCCTAATTGACTCCCGTGTTGGTTGAGAAACTCTTAGGGCGTTCTGAGTACCGGCTGGTACTATATTTCACTGTACAATCGGAGGGGAAAGATTATATTTTCTTTACTCAGTAACAGACAAGGTTTATCCCCACTGGCATTCAGGTTCCCTTCCAGTTTTCATTGGGTAGGTTATGAATGTCCTGCCTTCCTTTAATGCTTTTGATACCTTATGCATAGGGGTGGGAAGGAAGGGGCATGTTCATGGTCTTCTTTATATATTTAAGCAGGAAAGCCTGGGGATTGAGAAGACGCCTGGTCTGTCACTCTTCATTCCCTATCACCTGTAGAACTCTTCAGGTGGGTGTCAACCATAACGCTTTGTAGTAGAAAGTAGTTTAGGCATAGAGTGAAGCTTCCATTGATTCCCTGCTTTATATATTTTCAGGTTTCCATCTCCAGTTGCCCAGCTGTTCCCCTCCGGACTACCTTCTTTTTTCCCCCGCTTGATCTCCTTAATAGTCTGTGTTACACAAAGCCAGACTTGGGACGATCTAGAGGTGGGCCCCTGTTTAGCATCAATCCAATCCTGAGGAGCAACGACGAAAGGCCTGACAGTAGCTTTAAGTTTAGTAAGGGTCAGCTTCCTTTGGCACTTGATGCTGCAGGGCGCGTCGGGCAAGTAGATAGTCGATGTGCTCCAAAACACTGTGTATTTGTCTGGGCAAATGTTGGCATATTTATCCTTGAAGGTGCTGAGTTTGACGTATGATTGGACATAATAAAGTCATCAAAGACTCAGTTCTTTGAAAACTCCATGATTTCCTGGATAAATTAGTATTTAGGCAAGGGGAAGTCCCTAGCTGCTGAAGGCGGGTTTCTCTAAGAAATCGTTGTGGATTCTTGGAACTTACTGGAAGTAGCCATGCCGTATTTGGGCTCCATAGGCTCGGTCTAAATAAGGGTATGATTTTTATGCCTATAGAAGGATCGGGGCATTTATACCTATATATGGGCATGAATCGGAAAAATTACACTAGGGTCGTAGATTCGTACATAACAGAACAGGGGGACTGGTGTGACAATGTACCATTTAAGCTGTGCAGGAGGGTAGATGTGGCCTGTACTGTTTTACAGATAGATAGAAAGATAGCTAGATGGATTGATTTTTAGTTCATTGGCACATTCGCGAATCATGATCGGAAGCCACAGCACTCCATGAAAACGAGTCTTGCTTCTCATGCCAATGACCAATAATCCATCAATATATAGCCACTTATATGCCAGCCACAGAGCAGAATACTTTACAGTTACGGATAAAGGTATAGTAGCAGTTTCAATTGAGTTGTGTGGAAAATGCTGTGGTCGGAAAAAGAAGGGTATTTACTGGTGGTGTAGGAGGGAATACATTGGAGGCGCAAACCACTCTGTCGACCAGGCTGCACGTCCTTTACCAGCAGTGGTCTCCTCAGTAGTGTGGGAGACGGGGCTGCGACTTATTTTGGAGCTCTGCAGGGGTGCACTTGGCATTTGATGCAGCGGCCTCAGGACTTTTAGAGCTGATGCAGGGTTAGTCCTACTGGGGGTGCCGCGCTTAACAGTCAGCAGGGTGTATGTCCAACAGTTGCACGCCGCTGCCTGCGGGGCATCTGCTTGCGAGTGCCCTTGTCTTCGCTAGGTAATCTTGTCATTGGAGGCACTGTGCCGGCTCTCCCAGGTGCTGTGTTAAATTGCTGAGCTATAAATGTAATCTTATGTTGCGCAAAAGTAGTGCGCCTTTTCCACAGTTCTCTGGGGCCGCTCACCTGAGCCAGCTTCAGGGGTTCTCTCTCCTGCCCGTAGCCGCCATTTTGTGACACATGGAGAGGTTTGCGCTCTGCATAGTGAGGTCTGTTCAGCACATCACCCCTTTCAATTGGCATTGTGTGCATTGTTATTGATGGGTAACTTGCCTCCTTCACACATACTTGGTTCCCACCTCTCCCAACATTCAGCTATTGTGTGGCTGAGGGGCCATGCCGTTTTGGGAAGGTCTGCTGTTCTGTGGTGCGCTGCCTCGGTGGTAGTAAGGAGGGGTGGGCCAGGGGGGAAGTCCTGAGGGTGGTGGCAATGGATTTTGTAGCCTTCTTGGGGGTCTGAGGTGCATGATCAGTAGCTCTATGACATGTGTCGGTCTTCAGATGGGATTCTGGCCTGGGCTCCCTTTCACAAGGTAGACTTCCTACTTTACACCAGTAAAAGGCAGATGTTACATTCCTACTGCTAACACAGCTTATCACCAGTTTTTGAATCGCACCTCAGATTTGGCTGCATGTTGAAAATATCGGGAAGTGGTGTTTTCGTGTTATTATTAGCGTTCGTTGTTGCTCTCATTTGTGGTGATTTCTTTTTGCAGAAGCTTTTTCTGGAAAACTGGCAATATTGGCTGTTTTCACCAGGTTGAGAATGGAAAGATCATTTAAAAATCACTGAAAAAACTATAGGTTTAATGAACATTATAGTTGGACATTAGCATTTAAAAGACCTTAGAAATTCACTGAAAAAACCATAGGTTTCAGGGGCATCATACTTAGTGGGACATTTCACTCGTACAAAACTTCGAACGTCGCAATGCACTGCTGATGATGTCACATATTGCATCACTCATGACATGGTCAGTGACATCACTGATGACATCACTGATGACATCCAAATGACATCACTGATAACATCACTGATGACATCATCCACATGATAATCTGAAGCACCTCCTCATACCCTAATATAACCTTTGATACACCCACTCTAAAATACAAACTACCATTTTCGAAACCATAGACAAATCAATAACAGTTACTATATACCTACTGACTATATTGACACACCTAGCTAGTCATGTAAAGAATCAATAACACTGCCATTTACTCACCGATACAGTTATACATTCACTATCTAACCTGTTCATACAGATACTAACATATACTTATTCTCTTATAGAATCACTGACACAAGCACACAATCATTTATACAGCCACTCTCACAATTACTCACTCTCACATATAGTCATTTATATACTCAAACACTCACATATACTGCCTTTCACATATGTACCAGTGAGATATACATTCACTCACCAACACACTGATACACACACTCACTCACCTATACAGCTATTTCCACATGCACTATTGAACCCCTACACACAGTAAATTATCCACTCACATATGTATGCAGAAAGTCACACACCGCCCACCCACCCACACACACAAACACTGAGGCACCCATACAGATACTCATGCAACCAATAAGTAACCCATATAGACAGTCATGTACCTAATCATCAACCCATGCAGCAGCTTACACAACAACTGAGAGACTGATACAGACATTCAGACAGTTTAGTCACTAACCCATGCATTCAGTAAGACACATTTAATCACTAACTTATACCGTCAGTCACACACCTAATGAATCCTCCACCCATACACTTATACACCGACTCATTCTTCAATACACCTTGGCATTAACATATATAAAATATATTTAAGCTTTACAGAAACACACATTCACTGGATGATGTCATCAGTGATGTTATTTGAGATGTCATTAGTGATGTCATTAGTGATGTCCCTGACCATGTCATGAGTGATGTAATATGGGAGATCATCAGCAGTGCATTGCGGGGGCATGAGTTATAGTTAGCTGTACTAACTATAACATTCGAATATCTCTGGTTTTGTACGACTGAAATGTCCAACTAACTATAACGTCCCCGAAACCTATGTTTTTTTCAGTGAATACTATACAAAAGAGAGAGGTGGGGGACCAAGGAGCTATTATAAGGTCCAGTGTCCATGCTCCTATTTTAAACTGATTTCCAAAAGGGGACACTGTTCCTAATACAGGGTGAAAAAAGTCACAATGCATGAGGGTGCTTATGTCACCCATATGTGAAAAAAAAGGGGAGAAACAGAATCCCTAGGTAAGGGGACCCACAGAAAACAGGGAAAACATTTTGTGTCCTCTGTTGTCCTCACACACCTCGAAAGGTGTCATGCTTCATCATCAAGCAGTTGCTCCTAGTAGGGCCGGCGCTGCAATCCCCAACGGGTCCCCCGAAGGGTCTCTTTACCGGAGATCTTTTGTAGGACTGCCGGATGGTGCATGCGGGTGTGCGGGGGGGTGTGTGGTGGGTCAATTGAGGGTAATAAAAATACGTGCTAGTGTAAAGTGAAATTCGTAAAGGGTAATCATGCAGCAATTGTTCTAATCATGTACCCTGAGCAGACTTAACTGCTAAATAAAATCTAGCCCCAGAGGCATACTATGCCTGGGTATAGACAGACATAGGTCAACATGTTTCGCGCCTGCGTCGCCTTAAGGGTCGTTGGCGCTTCGTCAGGACCAGAATTAAAAGTTGTAAAGTGCACGTGATAAATGGATTAAAAATACCCTCATAATCGATCAGGGCGGGCAGTAACCTGTATACCCAACATCTGGCTACAGCTGCATGTTTGTAACCACTCCTGGTCAGTACCTAGGAGAGAACAAAATAGAATATACATTTAAATTAAATTTGAATTCAAATCAAATCCAAATTTTTGCACCAGGAACACCTTGATGCCACATCATGTGCCACCACTGTGTGCACATGCAAAAACATGAAATTATAAAAGATAAAAGGCGCATGAGACACAAATTCACACCAGGAAAATATTGGGGTGTGGGGATGTTGTGGGACCCACTTGTATCCCTATATTATGTAATAAAATATCTCATAGTGCTCTAAAATTCTCGTCAAGGAGCCAGTGCCCTAGAGAAGTGTTCCCTTGATGCAAGCTCACCTCGTTATATTAGGGAAAACGATCCGTTGGCGTCAGGCAATGGACTCACCCACAAAATCGGGCTGTGGAAATAACCAACCAACGGAAGTTAACAAACAGACACGGGACGCCCAATATCGAGCACTCAAAAAGTCACGGTACCAGAGTCCCTACGAAAGGGATTTACTCACAACTTAGTTTGGGTGCTACCTCCTCCTCACTTACCCCATCATTGCGTCGGCCAGGGAAAGCCGTGGCGCTCCCCAGTAACCTTATAACCAGATCACAAAGGTCAGGTGTGCTGGGCGTATACCCTATCCGGGACATCCTATTCGGTAAATTACGTCAATGCGCAAGCTTAGAAGCTCCAACGTACCGCGCATGTGCAAAAACTCGAGTTAACTAATCCCCCACGCATGCGCAGTTTAAATGCTATTGTTGGTCGTGTACTCTTGCAAAAATACATAAGCAAGCCGTACACTCATGAATAATGTGGAGGCTAAACCTGGTAATCACAAACCAATGGTTCCAGATAAAAATGAACTTAAAATGTTACTTGTGTTAAAAACCAAAGGTGCAATAGTAAGAGCTGCTCAAATGGGTGCAAGTCCCGCTTTATTGTGCGTCTACTCCGTGAATGTGGTGGGGGTCCCAATTGTTAATGCCTGCACAAGGGAATAAGAAAAATAATAATATACACTACATAGTGTCAAAGTAATTGGGTACAAAGGGCTAGAGTGAAGATGTCACTCACGGTGCAATTGTCTTCATACCTCCTGCCTCACCCATATAATTTAGAAATCAGATACCCAAAAAGGTTGCCAAATGAACACACATACGGTTTGCATTGGCAATTCATGCTGGCTGAAAATTGGGGAATGTCCCATGCGCCTGTAGAAAGGAAAAACTAGACAAAGGGTATTGAATGGTCCCTCGGCCAGAAAGCCGTGCTTAAATTACTATGCAAAAGAGAGAGGTGGGGGACGAAGGAGCTATTATAAGGTCCAGTGTCCATGCTCCTATTTTAAACTGATTTCCAAAAAGGGACACTGTTCCTAATGCAGGGTGCAAAAAGTCACCAATGCATGAGGGTGCCAATGTCACCCATATGTGAAAAAAAGAAAAGGGGAGACGAAACAGAATCCCTAGGTAAGGGGACCCACAGAAAACAAGGAAAACATTTTGTGTCCTCTGTTGCCCTCACACACCTCGAAAGGTGTCATTCTTCATCATCGGGCAGTTGCTCCTCGTAGGGCCGGTGCTGCAATCCCCTACGGGTCCCCCGAAGGGTCTCTTTATCGGAGATCTTTTGTAGGACTGCCGGATGGTGCATGCGGGTGTGCGGGGGGTGTGTGGTGGTTCAATTGAGGGTAATAAAAATGCGTGCTAGTGTAAAGTGAAATTCGTAAAGGGTAACCATGCAGCAATTGTTCTAATCATGTACCCTGAGAAGACTTAACTGCTAAATAAAATCTAGCCCCAGAGGCATACTATGCCTGGGTATAGAGAGACATAGGTCAACATGTTTCACGCCTGCGTCGCCTTAAGGGTCGTTGGCGCTTCGTCAGGACCAGAATTAAAAGTTGTAAAGTGCACGTGATAAATGGATTAAAAATACCCTCATAATCGATCAGGGCAGGCAGTAACCTGTATACCCAACATCTGGCTACAGCTGCATGTTTGTAACCGCTCCTGGTCAGTACCTAGGAGAGAACAAAATAGAATATACATTTAAATTAAATTTGAATTCAAATCAAATCCAAATTTTAGCACCAGAAACACCTTGATGCCACATCATGTGCCACCACTGTGTGCACATGCAAAAACATGAAATTATAAAAGATAACAGGCGCATGAGACACAAATTCACACCAGGAAAATATTGGGGTGTGGGGATGTTGTGGGACCCACTTGTATCCCTATATTATGTAAAAAAATATCTCAACCACTCTATGTCATAGTGCTCTAAAATTCTCGTCAAGGAGCCAGTGCCCTAGAGAAGTGTTCCCTTGATACAAGCTCACCTCGTTATATTAAGGAAAACGATCCGTTGGCGTCAGGCAATGGACTCACCCACAAAACCGGGCTGTGAAAATAACCAACCAACAGGAGTTAACAAACAGACACGGGACGCCCAATATCGAGCGCTCAAAAAGTCACGGTACCAGAGTCCCTACGAAAGGGATTTACTCACATCTTAGTTTGGGTGCTACCTCCTCCTCACTTACCCCATCATTGCGTCGGCCAGGGAAAGCCGTGGCGCTCCCCAGTACCCTTATAACCAGATCACAAAGGTCAGGTGTGCTGGGCGTATACCCTATCCGGGACATCCTATTCGGTAAATTACGTCAATGCGCAAGCTTAGAAGCTCCAACGTACCGCGCATGTGCAAAAACTCGAGTTAACTAATCCCCCACGCATGCGCAGTTTAAATGCTATTGTTGGTCGTGTACTCTTGCAAAAATACATAAGCAAGCCGTACACTCATGAATAATGTGGAGGCTAAACCCGGTAATCAAAAACCAATGGTTCCAGATAAAAATTAACTTAAAATGTTACTCGTGTTAAAAACCAAAGGTGCAATAGTAAGAGCTGCTCAAATGGGTGCAAGTCCCGCTTTATTGTGCGTCTACTCCGTGAATGTGGTGGGGGTCCCAATTGTTAATGCCTGCACAAGGGAATAAGAAAAATAATAATATACACTACATAGTGTCAAAGTAATTGGGTACAAAGGGCTAGAGTGAAGATGTCACTCACGGTGCAATTGTCTTCATACCTCCTGCCTCACCTATATAATTTAGAAATCAGATACTCAAAAAGGTTGCCAAATGAACACACATACTGTTTGCATTGGCAATTCATGCTGGCTGAAAATTGGGGAATGTCCCATGCGCCTGTAGAAAGGAAAAACTAGACAAAGGGTATAGAATGGTCCCTCGGCCGGAAAGCCGTGCTTAAATTACTATACAAAAGAGAGAGGTGGGGGACCAAGGAGCTATTATAAGGTCCAGTGTCCATGCTCCGATTTTAAACTGATTTCCAAAAAGGGACACTGTTCCTAATGCAGGGTGCAAAAAGTCACCAATGCATGAGGGTGCTAATGTCACCCATATGTGAAAAAAAGAAAAGGGGAGAAGAAACAGAATCCCTAGGTAAGGGGACCCCCAGAAAACAGGGAAAACATTTTGTGTCCTCTGTTGCCCTCACACACCTCGAAAGGTGTCATGCTTCATCATCGGGCAGTTGCTCCTCGTAGGGCCGGCGCTGCAATCCCCTATGGGTCCCCCGAAGGGTCTCTTTATCGGAGATCTTTTGTAGGACTGCCGGATGGTGCATGCGGGTGTGCGGGGGTGTGTGTGGTGGGTCAATTGAGGGTAATAAAAATGCGTGCTAGTGTAAAGTGAAATTCGTAAAGGGTAACCATGCAGCAATTGTTCTAATCATGTACCCTGAGCAGACTTAACTGCTAAATAAAATCTAGCCCCAGAGGCATACTATGCCTGGGTATAGAGAGACATAGGTCAACATGTTTCGCGCCTGCGTCGCCTTAAGGGTCGTAGGCGCTTCGTCAGGACCAGAATTAAAAGTTGTAAAGTGCACGTGATAAATGGATTAAAAATACCCTCATAATCGATCAGGGCGGGCAGTAACCTGTATACCCAACATCTGGCTACAGCTGCATGTTTGTAACCGCTCCTGGTCAGTACCTAGGAGAGAACAAAATAGAATATACATTTAAATTAAATTTGAATTCAAATCAAATCCAAATTTTAGCACCAGGAACACCTTGATGCCACATCATGTGCCACCACTGTGTGCACATGCAAAAACATGAAATTATAAAAGATAACAGGCGCATGAGACACAAATTCCCACCAGGAAAATATTGGGGTGTGGGGATGTTGTGGGACCCACTTGTATCCCTATATTATGTAACAAAATATCTCAACCACTCTATGTCATAGTGCTCTAAAATTCTCGTCAAGGAGCCAGTGCCCTAGAGAAGTGTTCCCTTGATACAAGCTCACCTCGTTATATTAAGGAAAATGATCCGTTGGCGTCAGGCAATGGACTCACCCACAAAACCGGGCTGTGGAAATAACCAACAAACGGGAGTTAACAAACAGACACGGGACGCCCAATATCGAGCGCTCAAAAAGTCACGGTACCAGAGTCCCTACGAAAGGGATTTACTCACATCATAGTTTGGGTGCTACCTCCTCCTCACCTACCCCATCATTGCGTCGGCCAGGGAAAGCCGATTCTGTTTCTTCTCCCCTTTTCTTTTTTTCACACATGGGTGACATTAGCACCCTCATGCATTGGTGACTTTTTGCACCCTGCATTAGGAACAGTGTCCTTTTTCAGTGAATAACCAGTAGGTAGTTATAGTTATGACCGTGTTTCTATTCAAAAAGCGTTTTTTCTTTTCCCAATAACTTTAGTGCCAGTTGACGAATCTTCGCGAAAATGTCAAAACATATTGTGCGCTCCGGTCAGCTCCTATCTTGAAAGGTTCGGGGTAACCGAGGCACAAGAAAACAGGGATACAAAGGTGTAAAACAAGATAAGGGGGCGGGGTAGAAACACCCTGACCCTCTAGGCCTGCTCAGGCAGTCCCACAAGGATCCCCAGGGCCCAAAAAAGCATTCTTTTTTTTTATTCAAACATCAAAATTCGCAGAGGATCAGCAAAAATAAAAAAAACAAAGCGCTTTGTTATAACTTAGCCCCTGGGTGGGCCAGCTCCCGGGGGCAGACAAAAAAGTTTGGGGGGGCCCCAATCCCCCCACACTTCCCCGGAGACCGCCACCTCCCCGAGGCTTGATCAATTAGTTAGATTAATTAGGGGGCACGCAGCTCCCCCCGCAGCCCCGGGGACCACCACTCCACGAGGCTTCTTTTTGGATGGGTGGGGGGCCTCCAAGGCCCCCCAAGCCCTGTGGACCACCACTCCTGGGGCTTTAATTGTTTAATTTGCGGGGGCACACGCCCCCGCGGGGCTTTAAATAAAAATAACACCTGTGTGGGGCCCTCGACCCCCCCCACACGCCCCGGGGACCGCCACCTCCCCAAGGCACTAAGTATTGAGATTCGCCCCGGGGACCACCACCCCCCGGGGCTGTGCAGATGTTGGGAGGGGGGCCGTGCAGCCACCCTCCTGGAGCCTGTGATGGCCCTGGGAACCGCCACCCCGGCCCCTGTAGTGTCCTGGGGTGCCCACCCCCGGGACACTTCTATTTGCTATGATAGGGCGCAGCTCCCGCCCTTTCATAGCAAACTCTGGTTTGGGTTTGGAAAGCAAGAGCAGGCCCCCCTCCCCTGTGTATCATAAAACAAAAAAATATGAGAGGCCAGGCCTTGGGGTCTCCGGGTCCATATTTGGCCTGAGGAGAGGGCCACGCATCCTCCTCCCCCCAAAAATAAAAAAGGATGGTCAGGGGGCCCCTGGGTCTAATATTAGAGGCCTCAGGAGGGGGGCCACACAGACCCACTCCTAGATTAAAAAATGATGGCCATGTCTCAGGGGATGGGGTCCCTGGAGCCGAAATTGGCCTCGGGAGAGGGGCCACGCAAAAAAAGGGGGAAAGGAGGGGGGCCACACAGCCCCCCTTCTTAAAAAAATACATAAATAAATAGCCGTATATCAGCTAGGCCCCGCACCCTCCTGCCTGCAGCACTCAGCAAATGCGCCCCTTGGCGCGTTGTAAGTTGGGGAATTAATTCCCCTTGAATATTGAGGGTCTCTAAAGGCCAACTAGCCCACCAGGTACCTCCAGTATGCGCCAGGAAGCTGCATTGCAGAGAGGTGTTGAGAGACCAAGCCCCTTTTTATACCTCTCTGCAACGCAGCTCTGTGGTACTTACTGGAGGTTCCTGGTGGGCTATTTGGACCCCAGGGACCCTCAGGATTCAAGGGGACTTAATCCCCCAATTTAAAACGTGCCACGGGACGTGTTTGCACCGTGGTGAAAGGAGGGGGCAGGGCCTGTGGTGACATGTGTGCAAACACGCCCTGTGGCGCGTTTTAAGTTGGAGAATTAATTTCTCTTCAATCCTGAGGGTCATGGGGGCCAACTAGCCCATCAGATACCTCCAGTAAGCGCCACTGCGCTGCGTTGCAGAGAGGAGTCCCAGGCCACGCTCTTTTTTACACCTCTCTGCAATGCAGCTTTGTGGCGCTTACTGGAGGTACCTGGTGGGCTAGTTGGACCCCAGGGACTCTCAACATTCAAGCGGTCTTACTCCCCCAACTTAAAACGTGCCACAGGGCACGTTTGCACATTGGTAAAGGGAGGGGGCGGGGCATGAGGTGACATGTGTGCAAATGCCCTGTGGTGCATTTTAAGCTGGGTAATTAATTCCCTTTCAATCCTGAGATGTTATCAGTGATGTCACTGACCATGTTATGAGTGATGTAATATGTGACGTCATCAGCAGTGCATTACGGGGACGCAAATTATAGTTAGCTGAACTAACTATAACGGGGGAATTTCTCTGGTTTTGTACGAGTCAAATGTCCAACTAACTATAACTTTCCTTAAAACCTATGGTTTTTTCAGTGAATTTCTAAGGTTTTTTAAATGCTAATTTCTAAATATAACGTGCTTAAATCTTTGTTTTTTTCAGTGAATATATATGCACACACACAGATACAATGAAACGTGCTGATGTGTGCATGTTTTCCAGCGCCTAAGGATATTGTGCTTAATCATGAGACATTTAAATTGCAATGTCAAATTACATCCATTTTCTCTTCTAATTCAGACCAAGGAAAGAGACATAAAAATGGTCCGTATAGATGGTGCACGTTTTACTGAATTGTGTACGAGTGCATGTTAGATTGGTTGGAATTAGCAACCACACCGTGTAAGGATAAAAAATACCATACTGTCGCTGAAGAAAGCTGATAGACCCACTGTGCACCTAATGGCTGAAACATGTCAATCCCAGATGTCTGGGGCTATCATACCCTTGTGACACCCTACTGTTTTTATTTATTTATTTTATTTATTTTATATTCTTGTATAGCGCAAGAATCGACCCCTTACGAGGTATCTCCGCGCTTTGCTCGCAGGGTGGAATGGCGGGTGTTACCAGGACCTTCTGAATAAATACAAATTAGTGCTCCCCTTAAAACGGGTCGAGCCTACCCACTCACACTAGGTAAGGAGGGTGTGGGTCAAATAATGAAGCAGGCCATAGGTTAGACTTGTGGGTGAGGACCCAATATAAATATCATAGAAATGTGCTGATCACAGCTATTTACCAGGGTGTAGATTCCATATTCTCCTGAGCTATAGGATGGGCCACGCAATTATCTCATAAACAAACTTGATCTAAGGAAGACAGGTTAACCCTACATAGTGTAGGTACTTTTAATAGTCCAGGGGGCTGAGGGTCTCACCTTACCATAGCTTCTCATCGGGACATAGCTTGGTCAGTAAGATTTAGGGGGGATGAGCTTAAGATTTTCCAACAATCACACTGGCATGTAATGCTAAAGTACATTTTACGGCAAGCAGGGCATTTGAGACGGACTTAACGAGCAGTGGAAAAGAAGACGAATGCGGATTGGTAGGGGCACTAAGTGAAAGAAACACAATATTTTGTATAATAAGCAACATTTTTGAAGCCTTTCAAAACAGAGAGGGAGAAAGTGTGTGCGTTTTTTTTCGATGTGTATGTAAAATTCCTGGTGAAATCCACCAGACACCTCAACATACCATACTGAAACCTCCATGACCCAAATATTCAGCAGAAAACACATTTATTTGGGGGTGTAACATCCCAAACACCCCCCTGAAGCTATGACCCTGCTTCTCACTCCTTCTATTCACCTGTACAACATCCATTATGCAATAGATTCTAGAAAGCACCCTACAGAGAAAGTATCCAATTGTGTGCACACACGGGCAACATTGGATTCCCAATAAACTATATATTCAGGGGCTTACAAAGGGACAGCAAGTGCAGTGGCACTGAGACCCAGGAGTGTGAGGGGCGCACTGAGCTCCAATTGTATGCCTTTTACTACCCAGTCAGGGCCTAGATGGCCTATTTTTCTTCCTTGCATCAGGGCCCATGGTGCTCTTGCTATGCCACTGCATTTTATGACCTAATAAGTACCCACAACATGACAACAAGCATTTGCAATGCAATTGGCCTTGCATTTGTGAAAGTTGAAGCAATTGGCGCTGTAATTGACAATGTGTTTTACTTATGTTTATGGAGTGAATATATGTGGTGTGGAGCGGAAATATGTGGGTTGGGTTAAATTGTTAGCTGTGGAATTGTGTGGCGTGGAATCGTTTGGTGTAGAGTGGATTTGTGTATTGGAATTATGTGGCATGGTGTGAAGTGGAATTATATGGATAGTAATTATGTAGTATTGAGTGTAATGGAATTATGTAGAGTGGGATTGGGTGTTATGGGTGTTATGGCGAGTAATTATGCGGATTAGTATTTTTTGTTGTGGAGTGGTATGTAGTGGAGTTTAATTATGTGGTGTACTGTTATATTTGTGGCATGATGTGGAATTTTGTGCTGTGGATTGGCTGCATGTGTTTTTTTGTGTAATTGTGTTGTTAAGTGGAATTGAGTGGTTTGTTGTGGAATTATGTGGTGTGTAATTAAAATATGTTGAGCTGAATTGTGTGGCTTGGAACTGTGTGGCATTGAGTGATGTTATACTGATGGGAATTACGTGGCATGATGTGGAGTGTATTTATATGGACAGTTGCTATGCGGCAGAATGGTTTTAGGTAGGGTGTATTTATGTGGTATTGAGTAGAGTGTAATTATTTTGATGTAGCTACCTATCATTCATCATATTCTAGTGTCCTCACATTAAATATTACATGCTTTAGACAACTTACTTGCACATTCTGCTGCAATTTGTTCAATTAAAATACAATTTAATTTGTGATCTGTTAACTTGCAATTGTCTGTTAATGGAGATATAGGGTTCATTTGCATAGCTTTGAACTTCTGCGATACCTGGCATGAACTCTTCTATCAAAAGCACTTACATTGAGACGTTTTCACAGATCCTGAAGGCAGATTTGTGGCTATTGAGGGCAGACTTAGAGGCAAGGATATCGCACTCTGTAGCATATATGCACCTAATGTCGATCAACTAGGTTTCTTGGCGCGATTATATGGTTCCGTAGCACACTATCTTTCAGGTTTTCTGATGATGGGTGGCGACTTTAATTCTATCACAGACATCTCACTAATGATGGGTGGCGACTTTAATTCTATCACAGACATCTCACTAGACAGATCGCATCCCCCACTAGCTGATTCCCCGATACATAGACTGACCAAGGGCGGGCTGGTGGACGCATGGCGGACTCATCATCCGCTCGACCAAGACTACTCCTACTTCTCTGGGATGCTGGACTTACATGTTAGGCTAGATCCGGTGTTGTGCTCCCCCACGGTGATGCCCGCTGTGGTGCAGACAGAATACCTGACCAGGACGATATCGGACCATAACCCGCTACTATTCACCATGCACTGGATGGCGGGAATCACAAGCATCCCCACTTGGAGATTGCGACCCGAACGTTAGATGACCCGGTATTCTGGAAAGCGATAGAGGAAGGGATCACCCATTATTTTGAGGAGAATGCGGGTTCGACTGCCACCAGGGCGACAGATCGGGATGCATTTAAGGTAGTACTAAGGGGGATTTTTATAGGAAAACATGCAGGGGTAAAGAAAACACTGTTAGATGATCTGACCCGAGCCGAGGAAAGGTTACGCACGGCAGAAATAAGACGGCCAGGCCACCCTGAGCTCCAATAGGAGGTTGGAGCAGCGAGGGACGGTGTAGCAGCGGAGGTAGATAAATTGCGTTGCTTTGACCACAAGACTTATACTACGAGAGTTCATGCAGAGGGAGACAAGGCTGGAACCCTGCTCGCTTGGCTGGCTAATCCGACAAAGAGAGGCTCCCCAGTTTTGGCCTGGAAAAAGACGATTGAGAAGTAGTTCACGCCCAGAATGAGATTCTCTATTGCTTCCGGCACTACTATGAGGGACTATACACAAGTTCCCTGACGGTAGAGGACCCTGACATTGAGGCCTTTCTGGAAGAGTTACCATTACCTGCGATAGAACATGAGCAAGTAAATTGCCTCGAACAGGACATAGACCTCGGAGAAATTCGAAGCGCTGTCAAGAGCATGGCTCGTATTAAGACCCCGGGGGTAGACGGTCTGCCCATTGAGTTCTACGGAACATTCATAGATCTGTTGGCACCGAGACTACAAGAGGTATATAGAGAGGCAAGAGAGCTGGGCCAGTTGCCTGCCTCCATGCGCGAAGCTCTAGTGGTCCCGCTCCTGAAGCCGGGACGTGAGGAAAAAAGGACAACCTCCTACCGTCCACTGTCGATGTTAAGCACAGACTACAAAATTCTGAGCAGTATTCTAGCAACCCGCCTCTTGACACACATGAACTCACTCATTCATGCAGATCAAGCTGGTTTTATACCTTCGAGGAATACAACCACTAACAACAGGCATTTAATGCGCTTGCTCAAGGAAGATCACTCGGAGGCGAGTCAACCAATGATCTTATCAGTAGACATTGAGAAAGCTTTTGACAGCTTAGAATGGCGGTACCTATATATGGCAATGGGGCAATATGGCCTGGGAGTGAATTTTATTCAGTGGACGAAAGTACTATATACGTCCGCGGTGGCGCGGGTGCGAGTCGGGACACTAATATCGACACAATACCCGGTAGCCAGGGGAACGAGACAAGGGTGTTTATTATCCCCTTTGCTATTTGCATTAGCGATAGAGCCACTAGCAGCAAAGATCCGATTGGGGACCTGCTATGGTGGTTTACTGAGCAGAGGATATCAACAATACATATCGTTATATGCAGATGATTTGCTGCTATTCCTTGAGAATGCTGGTGAGGCGCTGGTGGGAGCGGGAAACTTATTATCGCAATTTGGAGACATCTCGGGATTGAGAGTTAATTGGTCCAAGACGTGCCTGTTCCCGGTAAGACAAGGTACGACCCAACCTGCCACAGAGAGAGATGTGAGATGGGAACCGACCTGCTTGAAATATCTGGGAGTACACGTGTATCACACGGCTGCAGACATGCTGGAAGGTAATATTGGACGTGGCCTGAGGGCGCTGAAAAGTGGCATGGTGTTTTGGTCCTCCCTCCCACTCTCGGTGATGGGTCGCATAGCATTATTAAAAATGATAGTGCTCCCTCATCTTCTATACTTCTTTAGAACATTGCCAATATGGGTCCCATACCCAGTTTTCAAATCGCTGAAATCGCTTATAGTGGGTTTCATTTAGGGAACTGGAAGGCGCAGAGTTGCACAGGCAACGCTAGTGTGGCCCAAAGCCGAGGGGGGACTGGCGGTCCCGGACTTCGAGCTGTATTATTTAGCGGCCCAACTTCAGGTCTTAACGCAAGAAATAGCGAGGGAATTCAGGGGACCGGAACAGCAACGAGGCAGAGGGATACCGCGTCACATCCTGTTGTTTATAGTACTACAGCAAAAGTTAGGACTTAGGGATCTCCTACTGGAAGAGAGAACACTACGACTCTGTTGGAATCGATCCCAACGTAGAGCAGGGGTCTTGCACCCATATTTACCCGAAATTCCATTAGGGATGATAACGGCGCTGCCACATGGCGGTGATTGGGCGCAATTACAAGATTGGGAAAACGCAGGAGTCCAAATGCTTGGAGATTTATATGAAGATGGAGCACTACTGCCCTATCAGGCACTACAAGAGAGGTATGATCTTCCAAGAGGGGGATTTCTATTACACGCGGCACTGACGAGTGCTCTCCAGGTTCATTGGCGGGAGGGGCTAGCGGGACCCAAAACGACGATGGCCTGCCAATACATAGTGATGGTGGCCGGGACCTTTAAGGCGGTAACGTGTTTATATTCTAGAATGCTCAATGAAGGCTTAGCGCCCCTAGAGACACTGAAAGGGAAGTGGGAGGAGGACATAGGGAAACCTATTCCGGACACCGCTTGGCTACAAATAGTGCGCAGGGCCTGGAAAAGTACGAGGAACGCACGGTTCCCGCTAATACATTTCTATTTACTCCACAGAGCATATTTAACACCAGGGAGAATTCAGAAATACTTTCAGGTAATGGAGGCAGCATGTCCCTGATGTGCACGGACGGGAGTAGAACTGGTACATATGTTATGGTCTTGTCCTATGATGGGAGATTACTGGAAAGAGGTGGGAGAGGTCCTGAACACAATCACGGAGAGGCAGCTGACATTTGATATGGCCACTAGCGTCCTACACTGGTTTCCGCATACATCCAAAATAAAATAACCAGTAGGTTTCTTGATATGAGACTCATTTTGGCAAAGCGAGAAATAACAAGACACTGGAAAGCAAAGATAGGCCCTAATAGCAGGAGGTGGAGGAGCGAGTTTCTAAAATGGGCAAACAGCGAGAGTACCCTTAGATACCAGCAGGCGAGGAGACTCAATAAATTAAATTAATTAAATTATATTAAATTAATTAAATTGAATTAAATTAAATAATGACAGGGCGATGGAGGCAGCGACAGCGTGGGGGAACCTGGTACAGGCATTACAGGATTACGACACACTAAATGAAAGTAGAGATGGTGATGACCCAGAGTGAACCCAAGCCATGAAGGGTGCATTGGGAAAAATAAAGAAGTAATGGTTTCTGCATACATAGTTGATAAGAAATGGCCGATGAGAAGCATATCGGTGACGAGGGGAGGGGGGGGTTCAATTGTTGTTGAGAGCAGAGCGAAAACAAATAGACAAGCGTGGACTGTACTACTTGACTAATTATATTATATGTTGTGTTATAATTTGATAGAGCGCAACAGCTGCCCCATCAAAGAGGCGTCCCGGCGCTAAGGAACCACGGAAAATCCACAGAGGACTGAAGAAAAACCGCTGGGGGCCTAAGGGGAGGGGAATAGGTGGGTTTTGACGGCTTTCCGGAAGGCAGACATTTATCATTTATCATTTATATAACGCACCATGTAATGAATAGCGAAACTGAGACTTCTGGTAAAATATGATATGTAATGTTAATGACTGGCGCGTTTATGCTTATGTATGATGTGTATAAAACTCCAATATATTGCGTTTGGAAAAAAATATGAGACGTTTTCACCTTAAAGTTCTAGCCAAAACTAGAATCCCTGTGTTAATCCAGGTTGCACTTGTAAACAAGCATATATGCGCATGTAAATCAGACATTCACAAGCAAATAATGCCTGCTGATTTGTCCCTCCTATCAAATGCTTAGAGGGAGAGAATTCCACAGATTCCTAGCACTGTTGAGTGAAGCAGTGGCAGCTCCGCTGCTAAGGAGGAGGAGCGTCGCCCCACTGCTGCAAAGCAGTGTAAGAAAGAACAAAACAAGCATTTGCAATGCAATAGGTCTCGCATTTACACGAGTTTAAGCTATTGGCATTGTAAATGGCAATGCCTTTTGTTTATGTTTTAAAAACTAAAAGAAAAGGCCTCGTCATTTACAATGCAATAGGTCAAACTTGCGTAAATGCGAGACCTATTGCATTGCAAATGCTTGTTTTTATCTGCTGTCACCTCATTCTCTAATTTCCTCATCGTCTCGAGGGATTCATCTGATATAGACAAGAAACTGTAGATATTTTCCATTTCACATTCTGATGCTTAAGTATTTCCCAGTGTACCAGATGCAAGAGCACAGTACTTTGCAAATTCTTCTATAATGGTATTTCCAACAGAAACCATTTCATTTCCACTTATACTTGCAACCCATTTCTCAATAGCAATTTTCTCTGGGAACCCTCAAGCTTCTAAAATTACAGAATTCGTGGAGGTACCAGTGGTTTTCAAATATTTTTGGTTTGATTCTATCTAACAAATACGTTAATAAATACAATTAAAAAGCAATAATGTTTTAGCATGAAGTTTCTCGCAGCTGGCCACATGTAGTGGAGCAGGACATGTTAAAATCTACAAAGAGTTTGCTCACAAACCAAAAACAAAGACAATATCGACTACAATTATGGCTCATTAAGCAGTAGGTAGAGTGGCGCTGCAGGGGCTCTTAGAAGGGGTGGAACATGAACAAAGCCTCTTTAACATGCACATGGTATTTTAAAGACCTGTGAAGTGCTCGGGTGCGGCTGTGTGTGTGCCCGGGAGCTGTCTGAGCCCGGGCTGCCACACACGACTGGGGGGGGGATTGTTGCGGCTGAAGCCCTTTGATTCCAATGGGTGTTGCGCGCCTGGGTGCCAGGGGAGATCCGTCCTTGACTCATTGTCTTAATTCGCACTCAGTTACTGAGAGCCGCTGGCTGTGTAATAACTTGCTGCTTACGGGGCAGTGCTGCGTTTTAAACGACAATCAAATAAACTCTTTCTATCCAGAGAGGGAGCTGGCTATTATTCTTTAAAAAAATGTTTTTAAGAATAATAGCCTGTTTCCATGGGTTAGGGTGTCACGTGCGGCCATGCTGCCCCAGCGCTGCATATTCTAAGACAAAATCAAATCCAAAAAACAATTTAAAAAAAAAAGAAACAATCGAGGCCGCCTGGCCCTCCGCATCATCTTGGCATAGTAAGGCCTTCTCGGTCCACGCGCTCTACAGTTGTGATGCAGTTTTTAAATTGAATGCACGGGAGAGACGGGCCCGGAAATATGCGGAGAATGTGGCAATGTTTGCCAGGGCCTTGCCTTCTAGCACAATGCGGTGTCCAGATAATAGGTGCCAAGCAAAGTCTGGCCAGCCAGAAGCTGTTAGTGGCATAATCGCCTGATACAGTAATAGCTCTGATAAGCTGTGCGCCGGATGCCATCTAATGAAAACAAGCATTTGCAATGCAATAGGACTCGCAGTTACGCGAGACCTCTTGCATTGGAAACAGGAGTGTGGGTGGATGACAAGGCATGAGCGGGAGTGAGGGGGGTGGAGGGGCCGAGAAGTCGCGGACTGCGGGAGGAGCATGAGAAGAAAATAGAGTTCGGAGTAAAGGGGCCAGTAGCCATGGAAGGATACAAATGAGGACGTGGCAGACATGAGGAGGGACTAAAAAGCCTAAAACCATTCGGAAGGCAGAATTTAGGCCCTAAACCAATGAAAAAGATGGGCGGAGAGTGGGTGGAGCTTCCACAAAGCTTCCACTCTATATTGAATACTGCATGCCTCGCAAACCGAGCGGCGCATGCGCTGCAACGCTAGCCTCGACCTAAACAATGATAATAACTTGAGGTTACTATCATTTTATTTGTTCCTGCCACACAGCTTTGCGGGGCGGGTGGGGCTACTCTGCTCTCAGAACGGGGGAGGAGTAGTTTGCCCACACCAAGTGCGTAATGACTGTTTGGCTGGCCCTCTGGAGCGGTCCAAAACAGTCATGCGCACTCTGCATGTTCTCCATGCAGGCTGCATTACAGTCTGCGTGGAGAACATGCCCAGGCCCCTATTCCCTGGCTGCCCACCGATCGAAGGCGCTCAGACCAATCACAACGTTGTCATTAGCTTAGGGGATAGAGCCGGGCTGCTTCCTGTTTTAGAGAGACTGAAACGACGAGCAGTAGAGCGGCGAGAAGGTACTTTTTTAGGTCTCGCTGAGCCAGCGCATGCGCTGCTCTGTGAGAAATTTAGTGAGTGGCTTTTGAAAGTGCTACCACAGGCTTTTCCTGGCCTCAAGCTTGCATGCAAGCTCGCAGCCGCTATGTGGGATCCTGTCAAGGCTCATTAAGCCTTGCATGCCACTCTCCGTGCTTCAATTCCCTCCCCTCCCACACCACAAATTGCATAGCCTTCCTTTTAGCACTGAGCTTTAACTGTGGTTATATATGCGTGCTTTTCTTTCTCCCACAGTGCGCTATCACTTTAACTTTCGCGGCCACGCCACTTTTATGGCCGCATGGCCAATGCTTTTTTCAATTAGGCACGTGCAACAAATGGCCTTAGTCGCTTTTTATCAACCTCTACTTGTATCAGTTCTTCACATGCAATAATCAGTCATTGTCGCTTTCATTCAATCACATTACGCACATGCAACAATCAGTCATAATCGCTTTCGTTCACTCGTCTCGTTTCAATTATGAACATGCAACAATCAGTCATAGTCGGTTTTGTTCAATTATTACTTGCTTAAATTATGCACAGGCAACAACAGGCGCATGAAATAATCAGTCATAACACTTTCATTCATCATATCACGCGACTGCAACAATCGGTCATGGCCCCTTTTGTTCAACCGTTACTTGCTTCAATTCTGCACATGCAATTATCGCTCAAAAATCACTTGTGTTAGATCATTACTAGTTTCACCCATTTTTCTGTTCATGGCTTCCATTTGGAATTAAATTACTGACTTGTAAAGTATTTCTAACCATGATTCCCGGTTTAGTATACTTGGGAGCATTTCGTTTTTTTTATAATATACGAAACCTCAAAAACAGTTTACAAAGACAAAATGAAACATAAACAAGAAAGTATTCCGTCTCTCCCCTTATTACTCTCTTAGCGTCAACTTTCACCACCATTTAAAAAAAAAATGTCCAGCAGTTGACAAATCTTATATCCAAGAGTTTCTGCACAGCTGTTTAAAAGATGAAAATGCAGGAAGTTTTTTGGTGCCAGTAAAACATAGGCCTTATTGTTTCAAGTTTACAGACTAGGCCTAAGTATACCATTTTCATTGCAGTCCACACTGGATACAAACAAGCATTATCAGAGCCAATTGGTCTCGCCATTGGGACCGTATAAGTGTTTAGCCATGCAGCAGTTGATGTTGTTGCACCAAGGATATTGTGTTGCATAACTAAATACTTATAAGGTTCCAAAAGCAAGACCCTTTGGCTATGCCAATGCTTGTTTTTTTGCATCACCCCCCCACCTATCCCATCCCACCACTCCCGTTCTGTGCCTGTCGCTACTGAAGTAAAGTGAGAAATATCACATGCTTGCTGTGACGTATGCAAGGGAAGGGGTAGGGTTGGAACCCCACTGTAGTATGCTTTTGCTCAGCCAAGAATGACTGCTTGAGGGCAGATATGTAGTATGCTGCTGCTCAGCCAAGGATGACTGCTTGATGGAATGTTAGTGTTTGGAATGTGTGCGTGAGTGAATCAGTTGGGTGAAGGGCTGAGCAGCAGTGAAGCTGCTCCTGGTGGGGCTCCTACTTAGACTCTGACTTTACCTCCCTGTATCTTAACTTACCACCTCAATAAATCTACGTGGTAAACTACCTGGCTTGAAGCTTCCTTTTCTTCAATACTACACCCTCCAACCCACATTCCTGTCTACACGGGGAGGGGGCGGTACAGGGGGGTAATGAACGGATTTACTGTTTGTTGGGGGAGGGGTGTCGTGCAGTTTGCAGAGGACAAAACTGTTGGCATTGTGATTGTATAGCGCCCAGCAGCCACTTTTATGGCCCCATGACACCATCACTGTATTGTATTTTATTTTACATTTAAATGAAAATCTGTCTTGAAGTATTGTCTGAGCTGTTTTATGTTCTCGAGAGTGTCATGTTGCTGTTTAACACCCACTCGGCAAGTGGACTAGAAAATAGCGCTTCACCAATTTAAATCCTGCTTCAATGCGCATGTAGTATGTGCTTTAAATGTTTCTGAGTTCCTTGTATGCAGAAGCAGAGCGCATGATGAGACCAGGGCTCAGAAGGGGGTGCTGTTGTAACTCCCTCGATGTTCTTCTCATGTTAAGGATGAGAGCTACACCCACACTCGAAGACACAAACAACGAAAATGTGTAGGTTGTGTTCGGCTATTTTTGTTGTGAGTTTGGGCTAAAAATTCCTGCCTGTGTAATCCCCGCCAGAAGTAAGCACTGACATAACCCAATAAAGGGGATAAATGTTCTCTTGCCAGCAGCCAGAGCCACCTACACAAGAGTTCTGTGATCGGCTTATCCACAGGGGGCCGATGAATGTCACTCGAGGGCAGCCCAGGCCCGCACACAGCAGGAATCAGAGGCCGAGGTGATGTTCTGATAAACAGAGCGCCTGATATTGGCCCAGGGAGTACAACTGTATCCTTTACGTCACAGCAGTTCATTCAAAAAATGTGAGTTAAATCCAGTTAAATATTTAGGAAACTGTTCCCTCCACTTAATAGTCAGGGTTAGAGTTTGCTGTGGGACAGGCGCCAACCTGGAAAACAAAACTGTCTTTCCAGTTCTAAGAGGGATATGTCATATAATGAGCACATATGCCATATAATGAAGCATACTGCCATATAATGAAGGACATATGCCTGTCACTGGAATGCCACCCCTGATTTGACAGCAAACGTGCTTTTAGGGGTACATAGAGTTTTAAACTTCGTCCTTGGAGTCTGGCAGTGTTGTGGGAGGTTGGGGGTTGCGTGGCAACAACCCTTAGGAACAGGTCCCAGCGGTAACATGCTTTTGAAATAAATGCAGCCCTGATTAAAAAAAATAGCATTCAGAAACAATTTGTGCAGCTTGCAAATAAACAAAGAGAACACCAACACATAAGGAAATAAAACCTTTAAAGGAAGGGTAGGTGTAATAGGCCAATACTCCTGAGGAGAAGCAGACACGGGGTGGGATAAATAAGGAAAAGAAACAAAAGAAACATAAGCCTTTACGCGTGACTGACACTTAAATAAATGCACATCAAGGGGCGGAATTCAACCTTACATACTGAATACAATATGTTTTCCAGACAGCGCATGCGCTGTTTAGGCTCGACCTAAAAATGGCACTAAAACAACCGCTGCCACAGGAGGTTATGAGCTGTCATTGATCCGGATTTAGGAATCCTGTAAAACAGAACTTGATGCCTGCATTACCTCAGGGGGAGTACTTTAAACGGTACCATCCCACCCGTTGCCTGAGGTCTGCTAGTCAGAACCTACTAATAATCCCCAGATTCAGACTGGCTACCAAAGGAGGAAAATCTCTCTTCGTCCTGGGTGCTAGGGCTTGGAATAAACTTCCACCTTATCTTAGGTCATTGTCCCACGAAACTCAGTTTAGGAAAGCTTTAAAAACTTGGGTGTTTTCTCTTACAGATGTGGCCTGCAGAGCGTTGGTGTAAATTGTAAAGCATTCTCCATCGATTTGATCTCTTTCCCTCAACCTGGTCATCTGGTTGTTTGAGCGCCAAGATACTCCTTGGAGTTATAGGTGCGCTATAAAAGTGTCCTTTACATTACATTACACATTCTCTCCAACTCCAACAATCCCACTTATACTTCCAAGATCTCTTACATCGGACTATTGTATGTAAACCAATGTTTCCACTAATTCTGCACCCCCTGACACATCCTAAGATCCCCTCGCAGCCTCCTACATGCTGTTATATTAACATTTCCCCTCACACGTCCAATGTCCCTTCCCCAAACATTCCCACTCACACTGCCACCCCTTCTAACACAAAAACACGATTTACAACATTCAGATTATTACAACCCCCTAACATTCCAGGGCTGGTCCAACAGTGTTACCCTGTGCAGCGCTATGACTCCCTGCAGCAGGGCACCATGAGCATGGCAGATCTTCCCTTGATCCCTGGCTCTCAGTAGTCATTTCCTTATATTTAATCAATAGTGTCATTTTGGTATGTGGTATTAGATTTCGATGGAAGTAGCTGCCTACGAGATTTGTTTCTAGAGGGACAATAGTTGGCAAGTTGCTATGGCTTTCAGATTTTTTCCGGTGCGTAGATAACCTGAGATACGCTTGCAGTTCGCCAAAGCTGTAGGGTATGCCCAAGGTTTTATTTCACACGGGGCATGATGACTGCTTGCATGAGCTTCTTATTACTACTCCTTTGGGTGGGAATCATTGATTAGTGGGTGACTGTGGAAATGGTTGGGAGACTCAGGCTGAGGACCTTGGCATTGTTAATATCAACATGTGATGCAGATTGAATGAATGAGGACTGGTGTTTCACAAGCTTGGCTTCCTGAATAAGAGTGGACTCATCAAAGACGGTACTTGTAACATAAGGAAACATATCATCCTTACACGGACTTCTCTTCTTGCATACTCAAGGCCTGTAACTCTTTCACAGATGTGTGTGCTCAAGTGCAATGCAGCTGGCGGTGGTATTGGACGAAAACATCAGAACACAATAGGGTGGTCAGATTAGCTTGAAACATTTTACTCAGGTTAGACTAAACCTAGGCTAGTCCGAAATATACATTTGTGTTTGATTTAAAATTCTTAACATTATTTTTTGGACATTATGTTTTATAAGTTCTGTGTTAGCTTCAGAAATCCGTGTTGGCACGGGAGTAAAGAAAGAGATTGAACTTTGATCCTAATAATACTAAAGTGAGGTCACTGCCATTAACTGAATTCAAGAGAACTTTATTTCCTGTTCTGCGCTCGATTTGGTGATGGTACTTTCCGTACTTTGTTCTATCCGATGCTGTTTACTTTAAGAGCCAGAGCGCTACCGTTGGTGGGACTCGCTAAATAATAACAAAATAACACTAAGACAAACAATTCTTCTACTAAAGCTGTTCACAATGTTTAAGCACCATTCACAGTTAAGATATGATCTCTTCCCAGGGAAAAGTCACACAGCTTCTAACAGTATGCTGGAAAGCATGCTTTTTATTACTTAGGTGAGTAAAACAGATGCTTTAGCCTTAGAATGTTTGTGACATTTCCTAATCATGCCTCAGTACCTTTCTTTGCGCTTTGTAAGCATTTTCGGATTGATTTTTTCAACTTAATCTATTTGGTCATTATGATAAAATTCTACGTGTTGTAATAAACATTGCATGGTAAAAAAAAAGTTAATATACAAGAGCTATGCTATATTTTACTACTAAACAGGAAGTTACCTTGCAGACAACATGGTCATGATTTGAATGGTACAGCAGGTGCATTAGTACTGGGGCCAAAAGTTGTCAGAACTTCACTAAACACATAACATTGCTATGTTTGACTACTAAACAGGAAATCACAATGGCAGTTAAAAGTGACTTCATTTGAATGGTAAAGCAGGTGCAGTGGCACTGGGGCCACGAACTCTAGGGACCCACATAACCCAGATTATTGCTAAAATTGAAAATTAAACAGGCTGTCACAAGAACAGTTACCTTGCACACAACAGGGACATGATTTCAATGGTGCAGTAGGTGCAGTGGCACCAGGACCAAAAGCTCTAGGTACCCCACGAAACACCTAAAATTGCTATATTTTACTACTAAACAGGCAGTCACAAGTGCAGTTGCCTTGCAGACAACAGGGTCATGATTTAAATGGTGCATAAGGTGCAGTGGCACCGGGACCAAAAGTAGTCATAACTCCACTAAACACCAAATATTGCTATATTTTATACTAAACAGGCAGTCACAAGTGAAATTATCTTGCAGGCAACACGGTCATCATTTGAATGGTTCGGCAGGTGCAGTGGCACTGGGCACAAAAGTTATCAGAACACCTGTAAACACCTGATATTTTACAACTAAACAGGCAGTCACAAGTGCAGATATCTACCAAGCGCTAGGGTCATGATTTCAATAGTACAGAAGGTTCAGTGGCACCGCGACCAAAACCTCTACACACCTCACTAAACACTGATTATTGCTATATTTTACAACTAAACAGGCAGTTAAGTGTAATTATCTTGCATGCAACATGGTCATTATGTGAATGGTGCAGCAGGCGCAGTGGCACCAGGCCAAAAAGTTGTCAGAACTACTCTAAACACCAAATATTGCTATATTTTACTGTTATAAAGGTAGACACAAATGCAGTTATCTTTCAGTTAAAAGGCGTATGAAGGTGCAGTGGCACTGGGACCAAAAGTGCTAGGCACCCCACTAAACACCGATTATTGCAATATTTTACAAATAAACAGGCAGTCACAAGTGCAGTTACCTTACAAGCACTAGGATCATGATTTCATAAGTGCAGATGGTGCAGTGGCACTGAGACCCAAAGCTCCAGGTATTCCACTAAAAACCTACTATTGCTATATTTTATTCCTAAACAGGCAACCACAAGTGCAGTTACCTTGTAGACAACAGGGTCATGATTTAAATGGTGCAACAGGTGCAGTAGCACCAGGCCGAAAAGTTGTTAGAACTCCTTTAAACACATGAAATTGCTATATTTGACTACTAAACCGGCAGTCACAAAAGGGACTTGATTTGAATAGTGCAGCAGGTGCAGTGGCACTGGGGCCAAAAGCTCTACGGATCCTACTAAACCATGATTATTGCTAACTTTTACTACTAAACTGCTGTCACAAGTGCAGTTACCTTGCAGACAACAGGGTCATGATTTGAATGTTGCAGTAGGTGTAATGGCACTGGGCCAAAAGGTTGCCAGAACTCCTCTAAACACCAAATATTGCTATATTTTACTGCTATAAAGGCAGACACAATTGCAGTCTTTCAGTTAAAAGGGTCTTCATTTGAATGGTGCAGTTCCGCTGTGGTCAAAAGCTCTAGGGACCCAAGTAAACACAGAATATTGCTAGATTTTACTTCTAATTAGGCAGTCAAAAGTGCAGTTATATAGCAGACACTAGGGCCATTATTTGAATGGTAGGCAGATGCAGTGGTGCTGAGGCCAAAAGTTGTCAAAACTCCTCTAAACACGTAATATTGCTATTATATCAATTAACTCTATTATTTCCCTCTTTCACTTCATTTTTCAAACTTTTGCTGTAACTTACCTGCACTATACCAATAGTAACAGCACATTATATTGTCTTTTAAACATAAACAAGTCATAACACTTTAGCACACTTTCTGTAACTTATATTGTATAACTACTCAGCAAGCTACAACTTATAACCAAAAACAGCTTATTATTAATCACAAAGGCGAAACCTAATGCATTTACGAATAATTGTTTAACTTCTTATTTATTTAGATAGTTCAATCTTTGACATAAATAAATGTGGGTTTTTCAAATGTGTATATTAATATTTGCATATAAATATTTACTTACAGGTGCAATTATGATTAAATAATGTACTTTATTTTATTTGCGAATACATAAAAAACACAAATGTATATTTTATGATTTATGTGTATGCTTTAATAAACATAGCCGAAATTGATTAAGTTGATTATGTGTATGTTGATAAATACTTTTTATACAAATTGGCCATTTTCAAAATCAGTAAAAAAAAATCAGGTTTCATGTGAGAACCCTATCTTAATAACAAAAACTTTGTGTAATATCAGTCTGCCAACACACTGTTAAAACTACGAAAATACATCTAGTGACAACATATTTCTAAAGACACCCTGTGGCACTGGCTTGTCAAAACAGTTACGTAAAGTGCATAATACTTGCAAATGTCGAAATTGAAGGAAAAGAAAACTAACCTTCTTTGTTCACTAATAAAAAACTGTTGATTCTGAGTATATATTGAACACTCTAAAATTGCATAATACACAATTCAAATGGAAGCATAAAGTGTATTCTTCAGGTGTGTACTATTTATTACATGTAATAAAACAAAACCCACAAACTCCTAACAATATGTAAAAATTAGATTTCAGTCCCTGGCTTTAGTTTAAAAAATAAGGTAATCGGGTCCGAGTTCTAAAAGCTCATAATAAAAACCCCTCAAAACTGCATTCACCACTTCTCTTTACCAGGTGTGGCCCGTGCATGTAAGAGAAGTGGGGCTGGAGGCAGGGTGGGAGGGAGTTGCCAGACGACGACGAGGGAAACTTTTTAAAAAATGAAAGCCACTCACCCTACGCTCCATGCTTCTCCAAGTCAGCGATGCGGTGAGTGCATGGTAAGTGGTTTTCGTTTTTTTATATTTAAGTTTCCCTCATTGTCGCTGTCGACTCCCCCCCAACCCACCACTCTTCCCTGCTATGCACCTCTCATGCTCTTTACATGGGTATAACATAATTCACTGAATCTGCTTACAAAATAGTTAAAGGTAGGTCAGTATGAGTCCAGTACCCAATGTTATTTGTTTAAACCTATGGATGTGAATGTATCTCCACCTCTATAAACTCCACTCAACTTATGAGTACAGCAACACAACAAGAGATTCCTCTGGCCATCATGTAGTGTATCAAAGTGCATCCCACATAGGCTACACTCTACAAAACAGCACTGCCAGTTTCATGCATGAGTCCTAGCTGCCTCCCTTGTCGGTCCCTGTCATCACCACAGCAGTCATCCTCAGATATAAGATTGAAAGTCATGACAGGACAAGCAGACCCAGAGATAGAATTGTTGTCATTTTCAAAGAATTCATTCAATGCTCCACTACCTCAGGAAGCAGCACCAGCAACATAGAACACTTGACCTTCAAACTCCGTATCACTGCAAACTCTACCCTGAGTGGAACCCTTGTCTACAACTTCACATGCCAATTTTGACAGCATCATTCATTGCCATCCTAGTCCTCGACTTCATTGCCTTCATTCTCCTCTGCAACCTTAACTACTACCTGGAGGACGTCACCAATCCCAGTGTGGCAAACCTCCTTGAGGACCAGTCCAGCTTGAGACTCACCCAGTGAGTGGAAGGCCCCACCACATATCGCCTAACACCTACTGGACCCCATCTTCACCAGCTTCAGAGACATCAAAGTAGACAAGCCCTCACCGATCATCTGGTCCGAAGATTCCATTGTCAACTCCAGTATACTCATCCAACACCACTGCAAAAACATGTTGTAGATAAATACATCACTGAAGCGGTACTATAGTTATAATAAGTATCAGCTTTATTGGAGAAAGAAGACTGCACGTCCACCTCTCCTGCTGACCGTACTTCAACTGTAAAGTCTGGAATCCATCAGGCTGAGGTCAGACATTAGGGCTACAGAGGATGACCTATTAAACAGAATAGTATTTACAACAAAACTCCAGCGTCAAATCATCAGGATGGAACTGGAACAAGATTTTAGAAGCATATTGGTCTTTTGAACTTCTACACCACTGGCTTTGACACAACAATAACCTCCCAGAATCCATCTCCAACTCCAATGCCTTAATCACGCCAGTGTGGACAACAGGGCTCCTCAAAGCTTAGAAAACCACGAGCCGAAGACGCTTACCAACTACAGACCTGTTTCCCTGCTTCCCTACCTAGTAAAAGTCATGGGAAAGATGATAAACAAACGCCTAGCCACCCACCTCAATGACAACCACCTCCACTATTCCATTCAATCCAGACTCAGGACCAACCACAGTAAAAAGACTGCGCTCATAGCCAGGACGGATGACATATGGATGATCACAGAGGATACACCATGGCCCTCATAAAACTGCACCTTTCCATAGCCTTGGACTCTGTCTCCTACTCCAACCTTATGCAATGGCTGCACAAAGCTGGCATCCAAGGACCTGTAATTTGCTGGATTTGCTTCTTTGTGACAGGCCACAGCCAGGTGGTGAGCCTAGCCCCTTCACCTCAGGCACCATCAACCCTATCTGATGAGTCCCACAAGGAAACTCACTAAGCCCCACTCTGTTCAACGCCTACATGACTTAACCTGCTAGCATCATCTGAGCAAAGACAATCAGCATCATACTCTACGCTGACAACACCCAGCTCACACTTCCCCTCTTCGTCAACCCGCCAAACACCAAGACCAATTTCTGCACCTTCATGACCAAAGTTGCTGGACTCATGAAAAACAACTGCCTCAAGCTCAACACATTCAAGATGGAAGTAATAATCCTCATCAAAAACACCGCACTCTGGTACTCCACCTGGTGGCCTGCTAAAATCAGACCCACCCCTCTCAGAAACGCGTGCTAGTAACCTCAGAATAGCAATTGACAACCAACTCACCATAAACAGCCAATTGGATGCAATCTCCATGTCCTGCTGCCACAAACGTTAGATTCTCGAAGATCTTCAAAGGGCTTTCCTTTAACACCTGCAGAAACGTCACCTAAGTCCTCATCACCCGCTAGCTGCACTACAGCAATGCACTCTAAGTCAGAATCAACCCTCAACTGACCAGAGGAATCCAGATCACATAAAAATCAGTGGCCAGGCTCACCCTCAACCTCCCAGCACCTCACATCATTCCACATCACAAAGTTCACAAACAAGCATTCTTCAAACTCCACACACACACATACAAAGCCTTTCACTGCACTGGCCCCACATAACTAAACTACTACAAAAACCTCCTGTTATAAGTAACTTCTTCCACAGTCTTCTGGTACCCAAAAAGTAAATTTATTGTTGTTCAAGTTACAATATAATGGAACCCATCAGTAAGCATCTGATGGAGCATGATTATTTAAGTATGATTCTGCTTGGTCAAACCCTGCTCATTGTGTGTGAATTCCTAAACGTACTTAAGAAACATGTCTAACATTGTGTCTCGTTGAACACTGAGAGTTTAAAACTGCATTTTAACAGCATGCAGAAGGGTCCAAACTGGTTTGAGATCGACTTACTCATGACAGAGAGAGGACAACTATTAATGTGATATGAAATTAATATGAAAAGTAATACTGTACTTTGTGTTTTGGCATAATATGATTTGAAAATGTTTCTTTAATGGAAATGTTTCTTGCTATGTTTCTCAACACGCAGGATTTGAAACTACAGACAACTGCTCATTTATTAATTAACATAATTAGGCTGTGCTTAAAAGCAATATGAAATAGTGCTCTTATATTTTTCTTATGCTTTTATATTACTCCAAATGCTTTTAAGTTAGCACGTTTTCTTTTAGAAAAAGCTAATTTTGAGGCTTTCAAATGTAGGCCTCAGAAATGTATTTTGTCCTTCATTATTTTCTTCAATGTCCTGAAAAGCTGACTCAATTACTTTAGCTGTGAATATTATCACTGGAGTTTCTTTCCTACAGTTTGAATGTCCACTTGCTGTGTATAAAATGTGACACCCTTGTTGCAAGCCAACTCGGAAGCAAGCGCGTGGGCGTGTTAAGTTGCAAGTGTGCTTCCTAGTTCTGAGGTGAATGGATTATTCATATTCGTGAAAATAAAAAGACAAAGGACAATGATTTTTATTTTTTTAATAATTTAAAAAGTTTTATATTGCGCTGGCCAGAACAAGAGGTATCGGAGCGCTTTACATGAGGATCAGAGTTACAGGTTACAGAGTTACATATGCATGCCCCCCCCCCCCCACCCCCCACAAAAAAAAGAATAGAATAGACCAAAAAAGGCATACCAATATAGGATAAGATATCCCACAACTTAGACCAGTTTATCCGGTAAATGCACTACTTGTACCCATGAAGGCTAAATAAAGTGCTGCTTTCTTTGCTGTAACATTTCACAATACTAAGGTTGGCATTTAAGCCTCAAAGCCTTCCCTGAACCATATTGACTGGGCAAAAGACATTGTTATCCCAGACCTCAATTCGGTATAAGACACCTCACAATCTTGACTGTAGAGTCAAACAGTGATACAAGTCTGTAGTAACCAGGAGCCTGTCGGTTACTCTCCTTAAAGACCAGGACTTTTCCTTTCCCGTGAATGTGGAATTGTAACTGCATTTAAAATACTGGTAATAAGAGGGGCCCATAGCAGATTGTTAGTCTTATACAAGTCCCTGGGCACCCCATCCAGCCCAGGAGCCTTATTGTCTGGGCTGAGCATGATAGCACAAGTGTCTTTTGCATGATCAAAGGAGATTTCCAGAGGATACTCTGAGGGCTCCTCAGCATGCTCAGCAATAGGGCCAAGTGCTGATGATCAGATCGGTATAAATGAGACACCCATTTTTCTGGATTTATATTAGACAGTAGGTCATTGGATGAATTTGGGAATTCCTGCTTACCATTAATGGTCTCCCAGAATCCCTCTACTCCCCGTTTATCTGTCTCTACGTGCAGAAAAAAGGAGTTCCCAACTTTCCTCCTCTAGTTTCCTTTTCTTAATGGCCCTTTAATAATTATTCTTGCTACCATGATCCTCTGATCTCTCGCCTATCATTCAGAAGTTCTCAAAGACTACGGTTAGTGACTACACTTCATTGAACCAACCCAGTTTACATGACCCTCTCGAACCTGGAAGATTTAGCAAGATTGCCATAGCAGATACTCAAGACTTGAGAAAGACTCTAAAATTTCAGAGGCCAATTGTTGTTTCCTATTAACAAATGAACCAGTGTGGGGGTATCCATTGCTCTCCACTTTACCCATAAGCCCGTATCCTTCTGGGAAAGGGCTATTATCCCAGGAGTAACAGGCGAGCAGGGGCAAACTGGTGCAGAGAAAATCCAATACGGGTATGATCACTGCTATCTTCTATGACCCAAAGCCTGCTGTATGGGCATGGCCAAAGGTTAGTAAAAAGCAGGGAAAAGGACTGCTTTCTGAATAATGTGTATTGAGGAAGTCTAATTGAACATTAAACTGCATGATGACTGGCCATACTTCAACTATCACGGTCCCTTGCATACAAGTGGAAGCAATTCCTGTAAGGGGGAACATAAACAAATGGCTATGGGTGTTATGTGAGAGTTCCGTGTGATTTGGGCTTGAGAAAGATCATTCCAGGGTCACACCGTAAGACTCAACCAATAAAATATGTACAAACTGCACAAAGGATACTTTGTGGGCCGGAAATATTAATACTTTGAGGTATAATTGCCCTGTGGGAAAAGGACGAGTGTGGCTATTTTCCTTGCAATTCTTGGGCGTGACATGCTGTTAGTCTGAACTCTGGTTTCCTTTGAACTGAACTCTCCTTATTTCCCCCTGCACTTCATCGGCTGGTGAAGTTGAGCAGGCTAAACCTTTCTGCTGAAGGATTGACTACTCTGGCTATTGCATGCTGTCCTCTAGTCTACCTTGCGTCTCGGTCCTGATAAATTTACAATTGAATTTTGGTTTGTATGATTCCTGAAATTGCATACTGTATTTGAAATGTGCGTTCTTTCTTTTTTTCTCTCTCTCCCCACATGCCAGGCATTTGATTTATGATATATTTTGTTTTAAACACTGATTGAACTGTAATTTCCCTGTATGCATTTGAATAACCAAGTTTTAAATTAATTCTAATGTATTTTCGCATTTGACCATTTCATCTTGAAGTTTCGATAAAGGTACCTTGATAAGTATTCCAAGTTTGTCTTTCTTTATTGATGATATTATTGACAGTGTACGGTTATTGATTATTGTTGTTAGATCGGCTGATCAGCATTTCTTCATTACAGATGCTCATGAAGAAGTGTTTTTTGTCTCCAATTATCTGAGTCCCTATTAGCTCTTACAAAGATCTATGGGAGGACCTCATGAATTGTAAATGATCATAGAGTTTTCAATGGGCCCAAACTCTGTGTTATTCAAAACTGGTTATTGATGTTTGTGTTGGTATGATGAGTAATCTCAGGTTTATGCTCACAATTTTACACTGCTTCCACTGGATCACATTCGACACCTTCCGAGTCCGCTGCATGGTTACTAATGGCCGGCAATCAAACTTTACAAACATTCCAACACATCCAAAGCTCTAAGCTCTTGTGCCAATCCTGCATCACCTGTAGACCATCAAATGACATAAAGGATAACTATAAACAACTAATACTTATAATACTATTGCAAGTGTAATGGAACCACCAATTTATAACAATTCCACGGACCTATCAGACACCCCCACAGAGCCAGACTCCTTGTTGCACACAACCCCCAGTCAAACACAATCCCAACATACGCAGAACCAGATCCAGAGGTCGTACTTTCCTCTACCTCGCTCCTTAAGCCTGTGTAATGGTTGCTTTAATTTACTCGTGCTCATCGCGCGGTGTGTCGCGCGATGTGCACGGATTCAACCTGTTATGTTTTGATTGTGCGGCCACGCGTGATGTGGTCGCATGCTGTGTTATTGTTTGATAATACACCCTCGTGCGATGTGCCCGTTTAGTGGTTACTCCTAACGTGTCTTCAGTCATCGTTGGGGTTTGCCGCTGAAAGGAAGCATCGCGCATCGGGTGGAGTTTGTCTTTATTATACACCCTCGTGCGATGTGCCCGTTTAGTGGTTACTTCCAAGTCCGCTGCATGGTTACTAATGGCCGGCAATCAAACTTTACAAACATTCCAACACATCCAAAGCTCTAAGCTCTTGTGCCAATCCTGCATCACCTGTAGACCATCAAATGACATAAAGGATAACTATAAACAACTAATACTTATAATACTATTGCAAGTGTAATGGAACCACCAATTTATAACAATTCCACGGACCTATCAGACACCCCCACAGAGCCAGACTCCTTGTTGCAGACAACCCCCAGTCAAACACAATCCCAACATACGCAGAACCAGATCCAGAGGTCGTACTTTCCTCTACCTCGCTCCTTAAGCCTGTGTAATGGTTGCTTTAATTTACTCGTGCTCATCGCGCGGTGTGTCGCGCGATGTGCACGGATTCAACCTGTTATGTTTTGATTGTGCGGCCACGCGTGATGTGGTCGCATGCTGTGTTATTGTTTGATAATACACCCTTGTGCGATGTGCCCGTTTAGTGGTTACTCCTAACGTGTCTTCAGTCATCGTTGGGGTTTGCCGCTGAAAGGAAGCATCGCGCATCGGGTGGAGTTTATCTTTATTATTGGAAATAAAATCCAGTTACATCTCTACTTCTTCTCCAGTGGATTTATTAACTTAACAGCCTGGAATGACCACATAAGAGCTGCCTTCCCAGTCCTTGAATTCCTCAAGAAATTGTGGTTCTGGCTTTTAATATAGCCATAGCCATAGTTGTGGCTCTCTCCTACTTGAGTGTGGGGATACCGTCCCAGCAGGGCTTTAAATAGGCCGGGTCTCACCGGTGCTGAGCACCTGCAGTTTTTTAAAGGGGGCCTCAAAATGGGTCTCTATCGGGCTCTGTTTTGTGCCCTGGCAGAGGCGGTCCGTTTTTTTCCAGACTGCAGTGACAGCAGACACATCACACTGCTCACTTCTCACTAGTGGAGAAGTTATGGCATGACGTCATGCCAGGCGAGCGATGTAGGGGAAGGGAAATCCTTTAAAGAGAGTCATGTTCTCTCTGGCTTTCCTTTCTCTTTTTGAAACTCAGGAGCAGCAATATTGCTGTGGTGTCACTAGGGCTTTAAGTGGAAGCTTTTTCAATTTTATATAGTAGTCATAGTTGCCGCTTATTTATCTTAGCACAACTAACAACCATTGACATAGCCAATAGCCCTGACTTGTAGGTACGATGCTACTTGTTGCATCATATATCTGGATGAATGGACAGAAACAGCAAAATACAAGTTGGGCGGCACACTATGCTAAGCACATATTTTTAGCTCAGGTATTTAAGCCACGCCCTTAATTACATTGGCCACGCCCCTTTGAGAGACCCCCAGTTTTTTCATCCCACTTAAAGCCCTGCTCCCAGGTAAGTTGTGTGCTATACAAATGCAAATAAAAAACACACACATACACATATATATTTTAATGTTATTTCTATAGCTTGAACCTTAACAAAACGCAGAAGAATACTGCACTTGGTCAAAGACAAGGATAGATTTGATGAGTATTAAGAGAGGAAGCTAGGTTGTGATAATGTAGCGTTCTTTAGATGTAGCCTTTATAGAGATAAGTCTCGAACTCTTTTCTAAATTGCAGCAGGGTTGGGGCAGTCCTGATGGTTCCAGGGATGCTGTGCTACTTCTTTAAGAAAGCCCTTCATTAACAATCAACAGTAAAAGATACATTAGGGTTGGTTACTTGAAAGGATGCTATCCTCCAGGCCTTGCTCAAATGCAGCGGCTTGTTTCTCTTGCAGGATCTCAAACTCAGGTTTAAAGTGGGCAGGGTCAATTCTGCCGAGGCCCCGCCTACCTGCGCACAAACCCTGAGCCAGGGCGTGGCGTTCGGTAACCGAGCTCACCAATCCAGCTGCCGCGCAGGTGTAAGGGGCGTGATTTCAACAGGAGGTCTGAACCTTTCCGGCTGCGCCGGGAACGTAAAGGAAGAGATGGTGAAGGAAGAGATTTTGTTTTCTTTTAATTGTCATCGAACTTGCTCATCACGCAGCAGGACGGTCGCGCAGTCACCAACGAAACAGTTGGACTCGCAGTTATCCCGTGCGAGCGCGCCCGTTGGCCGAGTCGGCTGTGCGCGAGGCGCCGCTGAGTTCCTATTCGTTGATTCACATCTTCGGCGTTGTCATCCGTGCCGTTTCATCCCTCTCGGATACACCTCTGTATTTTAATACCTGTTGTCCTCAGGAGCCGCCATGGCGCTGGTCGTCTGCCTCTGCCTGCTTTCCTTCGCAGGCACTCTCCTCCCTGGGGTTCTCGCACAAGGTAAGCATCGAGCTTCGCCATCCGCACGGCTGGTGGGATGGTTTATTTAAATTTTTATTTATTTATGCGTTTTTATATAGCGCGGACTTTAGCCGAAGGTGTCAGAGCGCTTCACAATAGGAGCATAACTGATAGAGGAGAACAATTACAAGTGAACAAATTACAAAAGCAAACGTTACATTACATGAGGCAAAAGTGACAATCGTGAGCAAACAAAATACAAGAGGTAGCAAACGGTGCATTACAGGAGGAAAAAGTGACATGTGTGCAGGTTACAAAAGAGTACAAAGTACAAGTAAAGGTATAATACTGCAATAAATGGAGGACACTCAGACACAAGAACAAACGTTAGGTAGGCAATGGTGGCACTTGTGCAAGTATCGAAAGCAAACAAAATGTAAGAGGTAGCAAACAGTGTGTTACAAGAGAAAAGTAACGTGTGCATGTTACAAAAGAGTACCAAACCAGTGCTTTAAATGGGTCGGTACTCACCGGTACTGAGTACCGGCACTTTTAATTTTTAACCTCCCGAGTACCGGCACTTTTTTCATCGTCATGGAGCGTACCGGTACTCATGACTGGTAGGCTCAGTGGTACATGTGCTGCTGAGGATGAGGCTGTCTGAACACAACTCAGACAAAGCGCCACCGTAGCCCTGTGCCGAGCCACAGCTGAATCATTCAGCAGCGGCTCATTACATTTTGTTAGTGTGGCAGGGGAGCAACCTCAGTATCACGCTGTGAGTGACAGCGGGGTACGCTCAGTATCACGCTGTGGGTGACAGGGTCCGATCAGACCCTGCACTGTAAATCACAGGTGTGAAATTTCGCAGCCACTCAAGGTCCAGACAACTAGCTGAGAGTCTGCAAGGAGGGAGGTAGGAACTGGCGCCATTGATGCTCTCTTGACCGGGTGAGAGGGGTGTTGGGAGACACTGTCTTTCTCCGTTTTCTGTAGTGTAGGCTTCGATCTTCACCTGTCTGCTTCCCCTTCACATTTCGCCATCGAGATGTCTCTACTGGCTCCGTCTAGTTTCTACCATTTACCGGTAGCCACCGAAGTAAAGAAAAAAATGCATATTCACCTGCATCTGCAGAAGCATTCGGGATGGGAACCATAGTGGTTTATGTGGTGTTCATCAGGGATGGTTCCAGTCAGCAGTCCGTCTATTTTAATCAAAATAACATTTTTACAGAATTGTGATCTGGATGAATTTAAGGTATGTTCACAAATAATGAGGCTAAAGTTTGTATACTGCACACCACAAAGCATAAATACATAAACCTAGGGTTCTGGCGAATTCTGATTATTGACAAGAGTCATGAAAACTGGTGTATAGCAAAGGAATCGTGTGGGTTCTTTATTTGAAAGTGAAAGGAGCTAAAGACGTACATATTTAAGGCTCTGTTCCCGTTGATACACAGCTTACCGCCATGGTCTGCTCCTGGTAATTGATATCCACGCTGTCCTGAGCCTGGCCTCTGGCCTGAAAATCCGAGCAAGGTTGAGCTGTGGGTGGGGTGGGGTGGGGTCAGAGTTGAAATCGTTTCAGGTTTCAAAGCTGAACAGGACTGTGATTTAGTGTCTCTGTGGGACTGGGGGTGGTCTCTAGTTTTAGGCTGAAAGACAGGTAGGCCTGGGCTGCGTTTTGTGCCCAGCCGGAGAGATTGATGAATTATGTGCTCGTCTAGGCTCGGAGCTGGACAAAAAAACTAAACTCTAAACTTAGGTGCGCTCTGAGCTGTGCTAGTTCATCAACTGGTCAGTGAATGGGCTAGAATCATTAACCCTCACCCGGTTGGACAGAGAACAGGACTGGAGTGAGCTGCAGACATGGACGCGCTGAAAACTGGTGATAAAATGGCTGCACTTGGGAGGCTGATGCTGGAGTTTACTCACAGAAAGCACAACTGGGACAGATCCGCACCTGCCACACACTTACCGAAGACGGACTGACAACACTTACTACTCACACATCGCCTCACAAGAACAGGGAGTGGCTCGCAAGCAGCTCCTGTCTCTGGCCCAGGCAGGGTTATGGGCTGGGTCATTTTGGGTAGGGTTGGGTTCTCCTGGATAGGGTTGGGTTCTGCACTGAGTTATTCTGGATAGGATTGGGTTCTGCACAGAGTTCTTCTGGGCAGGGTTAGGTTCTGAACTGGGTTCTTGGGTTCTGGACTGTGTTCTTCTGGGCAGGGTTGGATTCTGCACTGGGTTCTTCTGGGCAGAGTGGTTCTGGACTGAGTTCTCTGGGCAGAGTTAGGCTCTGGACTGGGTTCTTGGGTTCTGGACTGTGTTCTTCTGGGCAGGGTTGGATTCTGCACTGGGTTCTTCTGGGCAGGGCTGGAATCTGCACTGAGCTCTTCTGGGTATGGTTGGGTTATGGGCTGGGTTCTTCTGGGCAGGGTTGGCTTCTGGACTGAGTTCTTCTGGGCAGGGTTGGGTTATGGGCTGGGTTCTTCTGGGCAGGGTTGGCTTCTGGACTGAGTTCTTCTGGGCAGGGTTGGGTTATGGGATCGGTTCTTCTGGGCAGGATTGTGTTCTGGGTTGGTTCCTTCTAGATAGGGTTGGGTTCAGGGCTCCGTTCTTCTGGGCAGGGTTGGGTTCTGGACTGAGTACTTCTGGGCAGGGTTAGGTTCTGGACAGGGTTCTTGGGTTCTGGACTGGGTTCCTCTGGGCAGGGTTGGACTCTGCACTGGGTTCTTCTGGGCAGAATTGGTTCTGGACTGAGTTCTTCTGGGCAGGGCTAGGTTCTGGACTGGGTTCTTGACTGGGTTCTTCTGGGCAGGGTTGGATTCTGTACTTGGTTCTTTTGGGCAGAGTTGGATTCTGGACTGAGTTCTCCTGGGCAGAGTTAGGTTCTGGACTGGGTTCTTGGGTTCTGGACTGGGATCTTCTGGGCAGGGTTGGATTCTGCACTGGGTTCTTCTGGACAGGGTTGTGTTCTGGGAGTTGGGTTCTGGACTGAGTTCTTCTGGGCAGGGTTAGGTTCTACACTGGGTTCTTCTGGACAGGGTTGGCTTCTGCTCTGAGTTCTGGGCAGGGTTGGGTTATGGGCTGTGTTCTTCTGGGCAGGGTTGTGTTCTGAGTTGGGTTCTTCTAGATAGGATTGGGTTCAGGACTCGGTTCTTCAGGCAGCTTTGGGTTCTGGACAGAGTTCTTCTGGGCAGGGTTAGGTTCTGGACTGGGTTTTTGGGTTCTGGACTGGGTTCTTCTGGGCAGGGTTGGATTCTGCACTGAGTTCTTCTGGGCAGGGTTGGATTCTGCACTGGGTTTTTCTGGGCAGTGTTGTGTTCTGGACTGAGTTCTTTTGGGCAGGGTTAGGTTTTGGACTGGGTTCTTGGGTTCTGGACTGGGTTCTTCTGGACAGGGTTGTGTTTTGGGCTGTGTTCTTCTGGAGAAGGTTGGGTTATGCACTGGGTTCTTCTGGACACAGCTGTGTTCTGGGCTGGGTCCTGTGTTAGGCCCTGAGCTGGACTCCACCCTCGTCTGAGCAGGGGACAGACTGGCTCTTGGCTGTGCTGTGAGAAGGAAAGGGCTGAGCCAAGGGGAGGATAGATTAAAGGGCATGGTTGGGTTCCACTTGCAAAGAGTGGTGAGCTGAGGGCAGGACTGGTTCACTGAAGGAGATTAGCTCTAGACTTGGCTGGGGTGGGTTGGACCCAAGGCTGGGATCATCCCTGAGCTGAGTTCTGGGATCTTCAGATTTGGGCTTGAAGTGAGATGTCTCTGTGTTGGCATTGCCAATAGGTCACGCTTTTGGGACCGCATAAGTATTTAGTTATGCAGCACAATATCCTTGGTGCAACAACATCAGCTGTTACACTTATAAGGTCCCAAAGGCGAGACGTATTGGCTATGCCAATGCTTGTTAATTCTGTGGTGAGGCTTTTGTGTCATTGAATATGTGCTTTTGTGTGAGAGAGCGGAAGTGACAGAGAGAGCATCAGGACATAATATGAAGGTATTTTAACTGAAAATGTGAGGAATGTTTTGTGTGTGCATGTCTGCTTGTTCTTGGGCCTGTGTGTGAGCGCGTGCTCTTGGGCAACAGAATGTATGAATGCTGTACCTAATAAAAGAAGTAAGAACTGAAGCTGCAAATATAAAAAAACGCAGAAACTAAAGCATAACACATTGTTTGGCCTTGATGTAATTTTTTGTGAGGAAATAACCACTTTATGTTCATACATTTATCATGTTTTTTGGTGTGTGCTGAAACTGCTGTAACTAACATGTTCCTTTAAATGCAATGAGCGGCTTACACAGTTGAAAGGGGCATATTAGGAGACAGGTTATTAATTGTCTCATATGCCAGGCGCACATGTGCTGAGGTAATTTGCACATCCAGGAAATTTGAGACTATTGATAAGTGTTTTAGGGCAAAATGATTACTTGACAGATGGCAGTAATGTCTTTATATAATTATGCCCGACCTCAGCTCCGCCCCTTGCCCCGCCCCTAGCTCAATTTGATGAGTACCTGCACTTATTTTTCCCCATTTAAAGCACTGTACCAAACACAGGTAAAAGGGTATTACTGCAATAAATGGCAGACTCTCAAACCACAAGAACACACAGGGAAGGCACTTCCATAGTCATGGAGAATAGACATTTCTATAATAAAAGGTCTTCCTTCAGATAATAGAGAGGGCATGAATTAAATTTGGAAGTGTCTTTGAAGGAGGAGAACTTTGAGGTCAGTTTTGAAGGCCTGAGAGGAGGAGGTGGTCCGGAGCTGAGGCGGAAGTGAGTTCCAGATTCTCACTGCGTTGCCTGAAAAGGATTGCGCCATTGATCTTTCCTTCTTGAAAGTGGGAGGTTCAAGCAGTAGATGTGACCTAGAATCTTGTGTACCCACCAGATGACTGCCTGTCTCTGGGACATCACAATTCCTGTTCCAGTCTTCTCCCTCTTTTTTTTTAAAGCAAATTAATGTATTCTAGGAGTTGTAGGCTTGAACTAGATTTCTAACAGACCCCTGATAAATACGATCTGTTAAAGGGTGAAATAGTTACATTCCCGTGAAATAACAGTGCTTAATTTGAACCAGGCATGCATTTTTTTCCTCATAAGATATTGACCAAGAGACTACCAGTGAGAGCAAGAAAGGGAAAACACACAAAAGGGAAAGGAGGAGAAAGATAAATATGGAAAAAGTAACAAAAAGAGAATGCAGGTACTTTAACAGTGAGCTAAAGAGGCAGGCTATGGATTAAAGAGGCCTGAGATGAATTCCAGGCTACGCATCCTTGGTATGCAGCGCATAGACATTTAATAGCACCAAAGGAGGTCTTCTTAGAATAGCTTTGGGCATTCTCACTTATCTCTTTTTACAAATTAAGAACTGGATAGAGTCTCCTGATCTCCTTGACGGTGAGTCCTTCTGATGTAGTAGTCGCACGGCCCGGATTGTCCTGCTTTTGAACAGTGGGCCTGCTTCCCTGTGATGCCTTGACACACATCAGAGGGACAAACAACTCTATTATTAAGCAGTTTACGCTATTCAATTCAATTCAGTGATTTATATAGCGCGCTACATACCCTGAGGGTCTCAAGGCGCTTGGAGAAGGGTGGGGAGTTACTTGTCGAATAACCAGGTTTTAAGTTGCTTTCTGAATGCTAGGTGGTTCTGAGTGAGGCGAAGGTGAGTGGGAAGTGAGTTCCAGGTTTTAGCCGCCAGGTAGGAGAAGGATCTTCCTCCCATGGTGGTTTTGTTAATGCGAGGTACAGCAGCAAGGGCTTGGTGGGAGGAGCGTAGCTGGCGGGAGGGGGTGTAGAAGGAAAGTCGTGAGTTGAGGCATTCGGGTCCAAGTTCGTAAAGTGCTTTGTGTGCGTGGGTTAGAAGGCGGAATGTTAACCTCTTCTTGATGGGGAGCCAGTGGAGGTTTTTCAGATGACCAGAAATGTGATCTTTACGCGGAATGTCTAGAATGAGTCTGGCTGATGCGTTCTGGATGCGTTGGAGTTTTTTCTGAAGTTTTGCGGTGGTACCGGCGTATAGGGTGTTTCCGTAGTCCAGGCGGCTTGTAACCAGTGCGTGGGTGACCGTCTTTCTAGTTTCAGTGGGGATCCAGCGAAATGTTTTTTTAAGCATGCGAAGAATGTTGAAGCAGGATGATGAAACTGGGTTGACTTGCTACACAGATGACGGTGTGTAAAATATGCATTAATTTTCCCCGCGTTATTACTAGAAAAATGCAGATCTTAGGCTTGCGAGCCTTGTTAAATTACCTTTTCCATGTTGATGAATGTAGTTTTGACAATCTGGTCACCTTAATTGTGTCCATACGAGGGTGAAGACAGAAAGTTGGCACTTCGCCCCTCCTATGACAATTAGCTATTTATTATGCATATCTAGATATAGATATTTATTCACGTGCTTGGCGAGGGAAAGGACTGAGAGTCCTATAGCCTAAAGGTGTCATAATTATAAGTGTTGAGGGCCAGACGGGCTTGGCTGCTTGAGTTTCTATTTAGGAAGGTCTGGAAAAACATGATTGACCTAGAAAGATGACTGAGAGTGTCCAACAATTTGTCTGGGGTTTCTGAAAATCTATTGTTTTTGACACGGAAACCAACGGTTAGATTTTGAGTCCCCAAGAAGAGAAAGTTGTATACCTTTATACAACATCCCTTGGGCAATGGCTTCAAACCCCAATCCTGTAAAATTATTTTGTAATTGGCTGAAACTCCTTTCTTACCATGAATAACAGATTTCACCCAATGAAATTTGCAATTATTGTAATAATACTAGTTTACTATAGTAACCTTTTCTTTTATACTGCATTCAAGGCATATTTTGATGTTTCAGACATATGCAATATAAAAAAGTAAATACCATGCATTAATGTTCTGATGACATAAATAATTTAATGGGCCTCATAGGTGATTAACATTTTGCTTTTTCATGCACTCGGTGGCATCGGTGCCCTTGATTTACCTAGCTCAAATGCTCAAGTTTGTTTCTTTTTTGGGGCAAATTTTGTTGATTTTGAGAGCTTGATAACAAATATTTCGACTCTTTCATCACATTTTGATGTGAGCTGGACGCTCAAATCTTTTGTAGCATTCCAAACTTCATTATTTCCACCGTGCTAGTTACATCTTTCTGTGTGTGTGTGTGTATGTATAATCTATATATCACACACTGGCAGACACCACTGTGTAGTTGTAGTCCGGTCAGAGTTTCCATAGGAAGAGGGTTTTTAAAATCTTTTTGTGTGTGATCCTTCCTTCAGGCAGGGGCCAGGAAAAAAGGAAGTCCCACAACGTTGTTTTCCCATGTTCGTTCCTAACTCGCTTAGGAAAATTTCAGGAAGTGATGGGGAAAAAAGCAGCTTAACATATTTGTCAAAAAGATATTACTTCCCTCAAAAATCGTGCTTTTCATTATCTGGTTTGACCCTTGACCCGGTCACTCCACTCACCGCACGGCCCCTGTGTGCCCTGGTCACCGCTGCTGCCTTCTGCTGCCTTCCCCCCTGTGGGCTGCATGTGCTGCTTGGGCCTCTGCCCTCAGGCTTGCCCCCTCGCCGCTTCGTACCCGCGCCTGGTTTTTCCCACCCTTGTCTCTCCCCGCCGCTGCTCCCCTGCGGCTCCGCCCCCCTCCTACTTGGCCATAAATTGCGAGAACCACTCGGCAGTGAGTTGTGACCCTTGACCCGGTCACTCCACTCACCGCACGGCCCCCGTGTGCCCTGGTCACCGCTGCTGCCTTTTGCTGCCATCCCCCCTGTGGGCTGCAGGTGCTGCTTGGGCCTCTGCCCTCAGGCTTGCCTCCTCGCCGCTCCGTCCCCGCGCCTGGTTTTTCCCGCCCTTGTCTCCCCCCCCCCACTCCCCGCCGCTGCTACCCTGCGGCCCGCCCCCCTCCCACTTTGCCATAAATGGCGGAGTCCATGCGTACGCGCAGCGGGCGCGGCGATTGTGCGCCGAAGGCGCGCCAAAGGCAAACCCGTCTGTGCCCGTCCGCGCCTGGACCGTGCCCAGCACCAGGACCCCTGGCCCTCGACGACGCCAGCCCACACGACGGACTTACAACGCCGCCACCCTCCACGCTCTCAACGCCGGTCGGAACCCCACCTGCTACCGAGCCACCCCGAAACGCACCCACGGACCCTTCACCTGCCAAGCCTGTAAATTCACCTGCCTCCGAACCTGCACCGCACCCGCCAAGCCAAGCACCAGCAACAACCACCTCAACTGCATCCTGCTCAACACCCGCTCCGCCCACAGGCACGCCGTCGAACTCTGGAACCTCCTCGACACAACTTCACCAGATGTTGCCTTCCTCACAGAAACCTGGATGAACGCCTCCTCAGCCCCCGACATCGCCATAGTCATCCCGGATGGCTACAAGATCACCCGGAGGGACAGCGCCAACCAAACCGGAGGAGGCATCGCCATCGTCCACAGAAACACCATCCGCATCACGACCAACTCTGACGACACCCTCACCGCCACCGAGCACCTTCACTTCCAGATACACACTGACCCCAAGACCACCCTCAGCCCCACCCTCTTCAACGTCTACATGAGCCTCCTCGCAGCCATCGCACGCCAACACAACCTAAACATCATCTCTTACGCCAACGACACCCAGCTGATCCTCTCCCTCACCAACGACCACGCCACCGCCAGAGCCAGCCTCCAGGAAGGAATGAAAGACATTGCGGAATGGATAAAGCTCAGCCGGTTGAAACTGAACTCAGACAAGACGGAAGTCCTCATCCTAGGACCATCCCCCTCTGCCTGGGACGACTCCTGGTGGCCCCCTGCCCTGGGCACCACACCCAAGCCAACGGATCATGCACGCAACCTGGGCTTCATTCTGGACTCCTCCCTCACGATGACCAAGCAAGTCAACGCCGTCTAGTCATCCTGCTTCAACACACTGCGCATGCTCCGAAAGATCTTCCGGTGGATCCCTACCGAAACCAGGAAGACTGTCACCCAGGCCCTCGTCACCAGCCACCTGGACTACGGGGACACCCTCTATGCTGGAACCACAGCCAAACTCCAGAAAAGACTCCAGCGCATACAGAACGCTTCTGCACGACTCATCCTGGACATCCCTCATCACAGCCACATCTCTGCCCATCTGAAAGACCTGCACTGGCTCCCCGTCAACAAGAGGATCACGTTCAGACTCCTCACCCACGCACACAAGGCTCTCCACGACATGGGCCCGAAATACCTCAACAGCCGCCTCACCTTCTACACACCCACCCGCCAGCTCCGATCCGCCAGCCTCGCCCTCGCCTCAGTCCCACGAATTTGCAAATCCACCGCCGGAGGAAGATCCTTCTCCTACCTGGCGGCCAAGACATAGAACTCCCTCCCCACCCACCTACGGCTGACCCAGGACCATCTCTCCTTCAGGAAACAACTCAAGACCTGGCTGTTCGAGCAGTAGCGACTCCCCCCTCCCTCCCCACCCCCTCCCAGTGCCTTGAGACCCTAGCGGGTGAGTAGCGCGCTTTACAAATTTGCTTGATTGATTGATTGATTGATTGATGGTTTAAATACGTTCAGCTGTTTTGAGAAATTTGCATCTAATGAGATGCCATGCTCGACGTGGTCACAGATGGGTTACGATTATAGTGATATCTGGATGTTTGGTCCAGCAGGAATCTTGAGGTACCAACATTTTTTTTAAATAAGGACCTCTGATTTTCAGAGAGAGCTTTGTATTTTTAAGTATCGCTGCTGGTCCCCCAATATTGAGTACTCTGGCGGGCCATAACTTGAAGAAAATTGTTGCATTCACTATTACAGGTCGTGTCCTGATTTTGTATATATAAAAAAAAATCCTAAGGGATCAGGGTAGGGTTATGAAACTCACCTTAACTTCTATATAAAAAGGTAAAAACTGATAATCCTGCATAGAGTTAACTCTAGGCCTGAGTAAAATTTTAACTACCCCAGAGTAATCCGAGTTATTTCGTGTTATTCTTCCGACGCAAAAGTACACATTTCTGCCTGTTTGAGTAATTTTGGCCAAAAATGTTTAGCCAAGAGCACAGTAACAAATAGAGCGTGAGCGGCAGCTGGCTGCTGCTGTTATTGTTCTGTAGCATTTAGCTCTATTTCCCTAGTGCAAAATGCTTCTTTGCGTCCATTTGGACTAATGAGTGCATTTTGCACTAAGAAAAAAATCGCAAAACGCATGGTGATGCTCCTTACATAATGTTGCTGTAATTTCACGTAATTATGCTACAGCAAAAAACATGGGTTACGCAACCGCCAGTTACACTTAAATATTACAAAATAGATTATATATTTAAAACAGTAACTGTAAGAAAAAATACATGAATAGGCTCTTACCAGGTTTAAATAATTGTAATCTAGAATAAATGATCCAAATGATGTAAATTGAAATAGTAGCACACAGCCGATTTAGAAGGGACTCTATAGCAGCAGTAACTAGAAGTAAACGTTCCCTATCAGAGTTTTTTTCTACTGTATCCCTTGGAAGATATACTGCCCCATACCTCATCTCAAAACTGCTTTATCTCTGGGATAGTTGAGGTCATTCGTTAATGCCCAGCTCTCTTTAGGTCCTGAATCAGCTTTTTTTTGCGGTAGTAGTTTGGACTTTGACTTGACCCTTTTAATATCATGCTTGTTTTTCTTTTTCAGCCGTCCCGCTTAAAATTTACTGGTGTGTTATGGGTCATTACCCTTCTGCTTTTGAGTAAGCTTATCTGTTGGGCAGGCAGTCTCACAATTTCATCTACAATGCACTGGTATAGACCGAAATTAATGGTAGGCGCAATTTTGGGGTGTCCTGATCCTGCAGCTGAAAGCAGCGCTTAACCTCTGCCATACTTAAAAGATATTATGAGCTACTTTTTTTTTAAACCTTTTATTGCATATTTCTCAGAGTACACTGCCTTTTGCCTACAACCCTGGGGCCGGCGGCTTGTTATCCGGACAGCAATACACAGCTACTTTGGCCAACACCCCAAAGGGCAGGCAGCAAAGTATAAACAGCGTGCAATTCGACACATTACTCAGTGCACGATACAAGTGAGTATATTCCCCAACATAGACCCAAGTAACCGTACAATTTCCCCCCCCCCCAATTACCAACCCCTGAACAGCAGCAAGCAGCCTTCATGAAGCACCCACGTCAGTCCCATGCGTCGTGTCTATTATGGCAACCCGGCACATAACCATCGTCCACTATTCCTCTAAGATAATGCACTAAAACACTTGTGTACTCTGCCTCTAACGTGTTGTCCAGCAATGGCCGCTACATAACCCCTCAGCATCCACACAGACATTCATTCCGTCCGGAAGTCAGCCCTTCCGAATCGTAACCAAGCAGTAAATGGTTCTCAAATGTCTGTTGGTCTGGATCTACTCTGCATTAACTCCCAAAAGACAGTTAGGTGATCCCTACAGTACGTCACCGCTCTGACCCATTCAGCTACCATGGGTGGTCCTTGTTTCTTCCAATGAATAGCCACTTGTCGTTTAGCTAACAGCAGTAACATAGCTACAAGTTTGCGGTGTTCGCTGTGGATTTCCTGTACATATCCTAATAATGCTACCATAGGTGTAACCTGTAATGTGACATTTGTTATGCACTCTATATGTCTAAAAATATCCGCCCAGTATTGGGACACAGGTCCACAATCCCAAGCCAGGTGGGTAAACGTGGCGCTCCGGGCGCCACATCTCCAGCATCTCGCATCCGGAAGTAAGCCCATGCGTAGCAGCTGTGTCGGTGTGCGATACAATCTATGCAGGAAATTAAAGTGGATTAATCTTAATCTGTAGTTTGGTGAAAGGTGTTCTAGCTGTGTACAGCAAAACTGCCACTGCTTGTCAGTGATAACTAGTCCAGCTTCTTCTTCCCATTCTGTTTTGGAGCTAGTGTGCGTGATTGGAGATTCAGTCTGTGTGACGCTGTAGATGCGTGTAATGAGTTTCTTAGGTGATGGATTTACTATAATATTCTCCAGTGCAGACAGGGTTGGTGGTTCGCTCGGATACTCTTTATATCTGGCTCTGCAAGCCGCCCTGATCTGATAATAGAATAACGTATCGGATGCTGTAGGCGTCTGTGAAATGCACATATGCGATATTGTTAAAAACTTTCCGTCAGGAAATAGGTCACTTCACTTCTCTAGGTTGCGTGACTTCGCCCGCATCCCAGTTGCCTTATCCAATAGGGGTCCGATTAAGGGGTTGGCGTCCAGGGGCATAGACGGCACGTAAAGCTCTCCTCGGTATACTGGTCCACGCCCACCTCACCGCCTCTACTGTGTCAATTTCCTGTTGTGGACGCTTATAAGGCTGGAACACAGCCGTGTTAAGTGGGAGTGGTGCAATCCTGTCTATTTCTATCGCCACATGCGGTTGGAACGGTGTAGGGTGGTGCCAGAAATGTAAGAATTGGGCTTGAGCGCTATGGGCATATAGCTCAAAGTTTTGGCTCCCAGCCTACCTTGTGTAAAGTGTAGTGTGAGTATGTTCCATGAGAATCGGGGTTGTCTGCCCACCCACACCAACTCCAGCACATTAGAACGGAGCCTCTTAAAGAAATGGGCATTCAGTGGCATAGGGATGTTGACAAAGAGGTACAAGAATTTGGGCAGAATTACCATCTTAGCAATTGCTATGCGTCCCGTTAAGGACAACAGTAGCTTCTTTCACCTCGGTAACTTGCTTTCTAGCCAGTCCATTGCTCTGCCATAATTGGCCACCCATATTTCCTGCAAAGATCTGCTTATAGGAATACCTAAATATTTTGTCTCTTCCTTAGACCACTGAATCTGGAATTCCGATACAAAGGGAGCAGTAGTGTCTGTTAATGGCAATATCACAGATTTCGAAGTCTGAGTAGTTTGTAAATGTCATGTAAATCCTATCATTTCACTGTTGTGCCATTTTACATACATTACTTATTTTATCATGGTTAAAATGGGCGTAGGGACTCTCAGCAGAAGAATCTGTGTAAAATATAGGAATTGAGGAAGGACATTAATTTTGATGCTTGCCACCCTGCCCAGCTATGAGATTGCTAATTTCCCTCCACTCTACATGTCTTTGTAGAGGGCATCAAGAGAAGAGGGAATGTTTTGGCAAATCAAATCTGGCCTCCTGTTAGTCGGGCACATACCTAAATATTGAGCCTAATGTTAAACAAAGGACGCTGTTCTGTATGGTTTTCCTGCAAGCTTGTTGTGGATCAGATAATGCAAACACAAGGAGATGATGGACGGAGCACTGAAACTTTTCCGACACTCACCTGCAGTCACAGATCTGGGTTGAAGCCATCATTGTTCTTTAGCGCAATTTGCCACCCCAGTTCAGACCAAGCCATATGCAAATCAGCCTTGACCACGTTTCTCATGGGAACAGTCCATCCTGAACTGCCGAGCCCGGTCTTCCCTGGACCGTAAACCAGCATCCTGCAACTGGTTTCGGGATATCACGCCCTCATCAGCCAGGCTACCTTGAATCCAGTGGCAAAGTGAGCAAAGGTCCAACGTCTTGGCATACCCTGCCAACTTAAACCAAGCAAAGCAAAAAAAAGGAGATGATGGACGGATTGCTGAAACTTTTCAGACACTCAACCCCAGTCACAGATCTGGGTTGAATCCATCATCGTTCTTTAGCTCACTTCGCCACCCAGGTTCAGACCCAGCCATTTGCAAATCAGTTGTGACCCTGTTCCTCATGGAAACAGTCAAACCCGAACAGATGTGGGTCTGAACTGGGGTGGCGAAGAGAGCTATAGATTGATGATCGATTCAACCCAGATCTGTGACTGGGGGTGAGTGTCTGAAAAGTTTCAGCACTCCGTCCATCTTCTCCTTGTGTTTGCCGTGGATAAGATAATGCCATCATGTACAATTAGGTGTAGTTGATCTTAAGTCCAGACACCTCAGAACAGTAGAGAAGTTCTGATATCAGAAACCTATCAGAATTAGCAAGGAAGCAAAGGATAGCCCCAGTGAGTAGTATTTATAATCCTCTTGCTTCACTCTGATTCCCTCAATATAGAAATGTTGACTGTCTTATTTTTTGCTTCAGGAGAGCTATATTGATAGGTCTAACAATAGTGAGGGCATTGCATACTCCTATCTTGTACCTACATTTTCCATTCTACTCATAAGCTTGTTATTTATTTTTTAGTAATATCTTTATTATGTTGTATTTCTTTAAGTTCCCCTGATGTTCTATTGCTATGGAGCTTGTTCTAAGTTCCAACTGGAGTTAGTTTGTATAGAGTATTTGCATGTGATGGTCCCATTGTACAGTGCTGCAACAAGTAAATATTTTATATAAACTATGCTCTACTTTGGATCATTACAAACTTAGTGAAAAGTTGAAGACACTTCTGCTACTTTTTCCGCGGCACATTAGCGATTTTGTCTTAAACAGACCTGTATTGGATTCATCTGATGACTTTAAATTTTGTGTTCCTCCTTATGGATTTTTGCCACAACTCCACAGCCTCATTGGAATTCAAGACTATGGACAATTAAGACTTTTCTCTTCAAATCTGGGATTTTTTGTGTGTTTATTTTATTGTACGTTGTATACCCCCACCAATTGCCAGCACACGCTGCATCTTTCACACATGCTGCAAATATCTTACAGTGTACATCATACACAAGCCTTCCACATTCTTCCAGCTCTTCATGCGAATCTGCGTGCATTGGAAGGACTACTCCTGTGACCCCGTTTTCTATGCACATGTCCATTGCATAGTTTTGCTACTCCCTGAGTCTTGTTGCTCCCTAGCCACTGTCTGGCAATTTAACCCGGGCGCATTTGTTTACGCTTACGCATTTATTGGTAGCCAAGAACATTGTGCATACATTGGAAAACATCGTATTGAAGCATGCTGCTATCTCCTTTCTTTGTGGTGGGCAAAATACTCATGATTAGTTCTCAAGTATGGACATTTTGTCATACCAATGAGAGGCACTTGTGTTGTGTGTGTTTTTTTTTGGGGGGGGCTTTCTCTTATAATACAGTAATTGCTAATATTTTACTCGGTTTTATTGAACTTTTATTTTACCTTATAGTGCAATTTGACCATCCCTCTAAGTTTTTCAAAGGGAACATCTTCCATTCCATGGGTAAGGTGGAAGTAAGAGTTATTAACCTACCTTAAAGCCATTGATGGAGAAAGACTAGCAGCTGAAAGAAAAAAAAGATTTTTCCACATTACTTGGGTTCAGAAGGTCAAGTGGTATTTAGGACATTTCTGCAAGCTGAATGGAGTGGAGAAAGGAATGGCTTTGTGGAAGCCATGGTGCGGAATGAGACCAGATGTAAACCTACGTCCAGCATTGCTCTGAAGTTGTTCAAGTTTTATACTAGAGTTCAAGGGGATGGTGAAACTTTCGATGATTTACTTGCTGGATAATGTACTCTTTGGTAACTGCAATTTTGGACCTTTTATAGATGAAATGATCAGAGACCAAATCTTTGTGCACGTCAGAAGCAAGTAGGTGCAAGATCAGTTGTGGATTATTGGTGATCCACATTTATGTGATATCATGAGTCCTGCCAAAGCTATGGAACAACCTGAAAAGTGGATGAAATCCTTAAATAAAGACAGCAAATGTTTGGTGGAGGATATGTGCAGCTCGAAATCTGGAAATGCACGCAGTGGGCAGAAAGTGCATAAAAAAATTGATAAGGATTTTCATTGTTTTAGGTGTGGGAGTGTTAGTTATGGGGCGTCTTTTCCAAGGTGTCCTGCATTAGGTAAATAATGCAAGAAATGTGGATGTTTTGGGCATTTTGCTGTGGTATGTAGAGATGTTAAAGGGAATTGTAATGTGGGATTCAACAAAGGTAAAGTTTCTTGTATTAGGGAGGAAGAGAATGATGATGGTGCAAGCTGTACAGGCACTGTGTTACCCATTAGTGATGGTGGGGGAAAATAATAGTGAACATGCTGGTCTCAAGCCACCTAAAAGCACTGTACGTGTTTTGGGTGTGGAAATCAAATGTATGGCTGACTCTGGGTCACCTTGGATGATAATTACTGAAGAATATTTTTTTATTGTTTTGGTGAATTATTAAGTCTTAGAGATCTGAAGAAATCTGATGTTGTTGCAAGAGCATGGGTCTAAAATTGACATGGTGGAATATGAAGAAGTTGATGTTGAATTTAAAGGGCGTGTGTTGCTCACATTAAATTGTATGTAGCGCTCAAAAGGTTGGAGGAATCAATGGAGTTTGGGATTAATTCTCAATCCTAGGAAGAGTAATCTTGTTTTGGTTGTCTCAGAAGGTGACCACAAAAATGAATTGTTAACAATTTTCTCAAAGTATTTTCAGTAAGACTTGGGAAACTCAATAGTTTCAGTCACAAGATTTGAGTTTAACAAAGGAGTGGTGCCTGTCAAACAGAAACTTAGAGGGGTTACAGTGAACGTGAGAGAAGATCCTAAAGAATTAATTTCAGGGATGTATTGAAGAAGATAATATTGAGGAGGTGGAATCATCTGAATGGGTTTCTCCCATAGTTTTGGTGAGGAAATCTGATAAAAGTTTGAGGTTATGTGTGGACCTGGGGGCATTAAATGCCAGTTTGGTTGCGGATTGTCACCCTTTACCAGATATTATCGAAGTTGTTTGCATACTAAAAGGGGGCCGGGTGTTTTCTACCTTTTGATCTTCGATGGGCCTATAATCAGATAGCCTTGACTGAGGATTCCAAAACATTTACTGCATTCCTTACGCCACAGGGACTTTTTCAGTATAAGAGAATGCCTTTTGGGTTAGCCGCTATGGCGTCGGTCTTTCAGAGGGCTACCTAACCTATTTTCAAAGACGTAGATGCTTTTGTGAAATGCTTCCAGGACAGCATACTTATCTTTTCTCGCAATCGGAAAGAGCATATGGTATATGTTTTGGAGGTCCACAAACGTCTGTAATCACACGGTTTAACGCTTAAGGAGAACAAATGCAAAATGTTTTGTGATTCAGTTGAGTACTTGGGACACTCTCTGTCTGACAAGGGGGTGGTTCCGAAAAGATCACTTGTGGATGCTATTTTTAAAGCACCAGACAACAACATGAAACGTCTGTCTTTTGCTGGGTAATGTGAGTCTGTCTTTTGCTGGGTTATGTGAGAATCATAGCAAATTTATTAAAGGATTTCGCTACCAAAATGGACTAGATCCAAAGCTGAATTCTGTTTGACAGAAAGACAACGGAATGCTTTTCAACAGATTAAAAATGAGATTGTGAGGGCTCCAACATTAAAACCTTTTTGCGTGAACAAAATGTGCATTGTCACTGTGAATGCTAGTTTATGTGGTGTAGGTTTGTCTCAAAAGTGTGGCAAGGATGAATGGTGTGTTGCCTTTGCTTCCTGCACCCTCGGTGACATGGAAAGGAGGTATTCTGTAATTGAGAGAGTGCTGTTATCTTATGTTATTATAACTTCTATAGCGCACGATTACCCAGAGGTGTCTTGGTGCTGGACTGAAACGACCCTGCAATTCCTGCGTATCTTAATTCTGAAATAGCCATGTCTTTTAGATTTTTCCTAAAAACGACCAGGGAGTTGGAGGCTCTTAGTTCCTTTGGTAGCGTGTTTTAAATTATTTCCGTACCGTAGGCTATGCTTCGGCCATCTCAGCTCGCTGTTTGACTCCTGGGAACTACCATCAGCCCGGCTTTGGAAGACCGAAATTGTCTGCCCGGGTTGTACCATGTTAGGGTGTGCGTGGGGTGTTGAACACTTCTGCAACTATCTGTGGAGAAGTATATTCATTCTTAGAATAGATCATAAACCCTAGGTTTAAATTTTTGTCGCCTGGAGGGGGTTGGAATGACATGGAGCATATAGCTAGACTCACATCCAAACTGCAGGATTATAGTTTCAGCGTAGCATAGATTCATGCAGCTATAATACGGCTGCTGATGGTCTGTCTCGGCTTCCATGTCAGAGTGATAAAAATTTGGAAGTGTGTGATGATGATGGTGAGGTTGTTGCGTCTGTGGAAAATTGTGTCAGAAGAGTTTGGAAGCATTTCTAAAGAGAAGTGGGATAGAGGTACTCTTGAAGATTAAAAGTAGAAATTGCTGAAGAAGTATATCATCGAAGGTTGGCTCAAGGCAAAAGAAGTACCTTCTGGATTAAGGCAGTTTCAAAAAGTTGTGTGTGATTTGGAAGTGGAAGGAGAATTAATTTTCAAGGAGGGTAAATGTATACCCCCAGACCCTTTATATATAGGTAACAAGGACCTCCTGAAAATATGGATATGGTAATTCCTAGGTCAGGGATAAACAACACATGAAATGTAACAACCTAGGCAATTTAGTACTTAGTGCTCATAAATGGAGAACCTATGCAGGATGAGATTTTGAGGCTTCTGCATGAGGGTCATCCTGGTGTGTCCTCTATGAAAAGACTGGTGAGGGCAAACTCTTGGTGGCCAAATATGGATCAGATGGCAGACAGGGTGGTGAGAGAGTGCAGTGTATTAGATGTGACAAAATGTTAAAACCATTTCCCGCGTCATTAAAATCTTTGGCATGTCCCAAATTTCCATGGCAGAACGTAGCATTTGATATTTCTGGCCCATACAACTTTTTACCACAGGATGCATGTTTTGCTTTGGTGCTCATAGATTACCAAAGGTTTGGCCATAAGTTAAATGTGTTCCTCAGACTACTTCACAAGTTGTTGTAGAGTTTTTATTAAGGAAGTCATTGGCCGTAAAGGCGGTCCTGATGTTTTAGTAACTGGCAATGGTGTGCAGTTGAAATCTTGTGAGATGGATGAGTTTTTAAAAATGTGTGGTATTAAGCATGTTACCACAGCTTTGTATGAACCGCAGGGTAATGGCAAAATTGAGAGGTTTAACCGCATACTTAAAGATGGTATGGAATGGGATAGGAAATCCGGTAGAGAATCGAAGAATGTGTTGAGAGAAAGAGACTTTGTATGTGTCGCATTACTACTCATTATGTTACAGAATTGAGTCCTTTTCACTTGATATAGTCTGTTCTTTTGGTTTGTCCCGTCAAAGGGAGAGGCTTAAATCAGTTAGAACCTTTGCAAAATCTAAACCCAAAGCTGTGAAGTCTTCTCTTTCAATTTTTTTTATTTATTTGTAAAGTAAAAGCTAGATTTTGCCTTTGGGTGACTGGGCCTTGAAACTTGTACTGTCTAGTTTAAATTCTTTCTTAGATAGTTATGAGATCTGTGGATTCGGGGTCTCCGATGTATCCATTTTCCGTGGGTTTGCATTTCTTTCATAGATTGCATTTTCAAAGTTTTTGCTTGTAACCACGCTGAACTTAACATGAGTCAATGTAATCTATAAGTCGATGGGCAAACTCGTAATTGGGCGTATTCAAACATACTGGCCCATCTGGGTTCCTTTAGACATTAAGGAAAGCTAAACAAAAATGCAAACAGTTAGAACGCAGAAGGCGTAAAAGCTACTGCACCAAAAGCAAGGAGGAGTATAAAACAGAACTTAGGAGTTACCACACATTAATTAAAGAAATTCGCAGTGCGTTTTATACCGGAAAGATAGAAACTGCTAGAAACACTTCCAAAGAAATGTTTACCATTCTAAAATCCTTACAGTCAGCTGATAATATAACCGAACCGCATATCTACACGGAGGAGTCATGCAATAAAATCGCTGAATTCTTTGCATATAAAGTAGCTAAGATCTATGACACCTTCCGTAGGGTAGCACAATTGGGCAAAAGCAGCGACTGCACTATGGCCACGATATTTAAGGGAGAAACCCTGGAAGAGTTTATTATGCCTAAATTCGAGGAGTTGAGAAAGATAGCGAATGAAATAAGATCTGGATCCACGAAGGACCCAACTCACCCAGAATTGCTAATGCAGGGAGTGGAATGTATTTTACCCATAATATCTGAACTGATCACATGCTCCTTCCAATCAGGAGAAGTTCCTTATGAATGGAAACAAGCTATGGTCCGCCATTTAAGGAAAAAGCTGCATATTGACCACTCGGTACTTGAAAACCTGCTCCCTATCTCACTGCTTCCTTTCTTCGCAAAAATAGCTGAAAAAACTGTGAACATTCAGCTGACCAATCATTTCCACAGAAAAAATCTACTGCACCCCTCACAATCGGGTTTTCTAGCTGCTCATTCTACAGAGACAGCCCTCCTCCTGGCTATGGAAACCGTAAGACAGCAAGCGGAGGAAGGCCACACAGCTGCTCTGATCTTGATGGACCTCAGTGCGGCGTTTGACACCATATCACATGGCCTCCTCTCCAGAGACTAGAAACGTGTTGAATTAGGGACATAGCACTGCAATGGATGATGTTGTTCCTGTCGTCACAAGGTTTTCAAGTCACACAAGACGAGCATACTTCCAAAATCCTTCCCCCTGTTCCAGGAAGTGCCCCAGCGTTCAATCTTAAGCCCCACACTGTTTAATTTATACATGGTCTCGCTGGCCACCATCGTGGAAGGACATAAGGTGTCTATTGTATCCTATGCTGACGACAAGCAGCTTATCATTACATTATCTCAAAACCCATGAATCACCGCTCACCGTTTTTTCCAATGCATGGAGGATGTTATAGCGTGGATGTCAAATCATTGCCTGCAATTGAACGGCAGGAAAACAGAGGTAATGATAGTTGGGAAAATGCCATCCGTCTGGCCGTCAGCATGGTGGCCTGAGAATCTCTGCCAACTCACAAGACTGAAGTCAAAAACCTAGGAGTTTGGCTCGATTCCAATCTGACATTTGAAAGTCAGAATCGAAAAGTCGCAGGTAAATGTGTTGGGACACTTAAAATCCTGAAAAAGGTCCTCGACCTACTACCTGCCAATGGCAGAAAAACTATAGTACATGCCGTGGTCGCCTCTCAGCTTGACTACGGCAATGTCCTATACTTAGGCTTATCCAAAAAAATAATCAAGAAACTACAATCAATACAAAATGCAGCAGCCCGCATAGTTTTAAAATGACCAAAAACAACATCCATATCTAAAGCCTTAGCCAGACTGCACTGGCTACCGATGGAAAAGAGAATACTATTTAATTCAATGTGCCACTGCCATTGGATTCTGGCAAACAAAGGACCACGATACCTTCAGACTATGATACCGACCTACACACCCAGCAGGAACCTGAGATCTGAAGGTAAAGCATTAGTTAGAATTCCCAGAGTCAAAAAGGCAAGGATGGGCAGCCGCTCCTTTAGATGTTTGGCAGCCAAACACTGGAACACTCTCCCTGTTGAAATAAGAACAAAGCCCAATAAAACGACCTTCCGGAGAAAGCGGAAGACTTGGCTTTTTCCATCAGTGAGTGCTCTGTCTCCATAGACCTCCCATGAATGACCCTGTGTATTATACCGTTCCTGGATTGTCTCTCTGCCCTACTGTCTGCGATTTTTCTTTCAGCTACTAGCGCGGGGACACATTAGGTGATGTTACCATGCGGTCTACAAATGTATAAATAAATTTAGAGCTCCCAGAGGCTGCCTAGTCCTCAAACCATTTTTTCCCCCTCACTTTAAGGAATTCTAACTCCTCCACTGGGCACTCATTTACTCTCATTTCAGAAACGGGCCTGCAGAATGGGACCTGTGTCTGCAATTAGTTCAATTCTTTGTTTCCCCAGACTTGTTCCAGTGGTTCATTTGTAAAAATACATGCCAGGGCACTCTTCAGGAGGCAACATGCTGCACAAGCCCATTTCTCCTGTTAGTGCCGCGTAAAACAGAACCAACCAGGGACATGGCAGCCACATGTTTTAGAACTTGTGGTAGGACAATAGGGAAATATAACAAAGACGACTTAAATATATATATATATATATATATATATATCTATCCAGAGACCACTCTTCAAACCGCTTTCCTAACGGCGCCCAAGTTTCCAAAGGAAAAGAGAGACGGACACCAATTGTTCTTTTTACCACAGCCGCAGGTAAAATTTATTCAGCATTATTTTCAAAGTGCATATTCCGAACAGGAAACCCAAACGCGTTCTAAGACGACTTGCTCGCTGGTGATCAGTGCAAATATCCCCGCCCCTTCCTTAAATTGAGGCTAACCCTGTGATTGGTGACCGGTGCAAGATAAACATGGAAAACATACTCGTATTTTCCCCACAAACAATTATAAGTCCCGCTTGCGGAGAACATATTGTAAAACACAATTACTATGTTCCAATATCTAATTCATATGTATTGTTCTCCGTATTCAGAATTAATCTATATACAATCAAATTTGTGCATTTTTCTAACATTTTATACACTCGAGTAAATGTTAATTTCCCATGCCCGTTGTTTGAGGTCATTATTATTTACAAAAAACATTTCAAATGTTAATGATTTTAATTCATAACATTCTAAAATTCCATACATTGTTTGTGTCATAATTAAACTGAGTACTTATCCATTCATTTTGTACAAAGCACCTATTTGGTCACACCACCTCTACTGGTGAAAGTGAGTTTTAAAATTTGATTAAACAGTGTAGTTGGATTACTGGAGCCTCTAAGCCGAGAGTTAACCTACAGAAAACCAACTGCTTAATATTAGATTGGGATATGGGTATGAGGGATAGAAGCGTGCGACTGATTATCATTTAAGGTGGAAATAATTTATAACTGTACAAATACATAGGCAGTGTTGCACTTTAACAATATATATATAACCAAGCTCTCAGTCACTCCCTCCAATTTTCCAAAACTGACGAAGCGAAAATAGAGACAGAGCACAGATGAGGTGACAGTTTCTTTTTACTGCAGTTTGTGGATGATAGTCCAAACAGCCATACGCGTTTCGGGCATAATTGCCCTTGTCACATATATATATATATATAACATCCGCACAGATAATAATGCAGCACTCCTCCTGGCTTTCAGAATGTTTAATCAAATCATGATTCTTCTATGCGTTTCGAACTCTAGGTTGTTGATCACGGCAGTTAGTCACTTCAATTCAAATATTTATTAAGATTTGGAACTCATATGAGGTCCACATAAAACACATACAAATTATTACATAAAAATGTAAATGTAGCAACACTCGTTCCACGGACATAAGACAGAATAACATGACAAAATATATCCTAAAAAGTACAAAAAAATGTGCTAGGGACAATAAGTCAACAAGGTAAAAAATACTAAGTAAAATGCAAAATTAATCGTCAGCAGATTATTTGAATTTAGCAGCAAACGGAATTTATAAAGCATATGTTGACTAGCTCCTTTTTCCATTTCTCATTTATATGTGGTTATACCAGAGGCGAGTATCAATCCTCAATGGAGACAGGATGCTCAGATCAGTACTGGTAGTAACAGCAATGTACAACCTGTTGGGGATGAAAACACATTGAACCAAAAGGATACTGAAACTAGAAAAACCCAGGAACAACCCCCCCCTACCAACCACCCCCCCCACGTCCCCCCTCCCTCCACCCTAGTCCAGAACACTCATCCGTCTCACTACAGTTCGAAAGTTCAGCGTTGGAGCATCTCATGCCTCGGGTATCTAGGGTTCCGTAGCTAAGGGCGCCGTTAGGCGTAACAATCGGAGATAATTGGGACAGGTTATCTCTGTAAATTCAGTCAATAGTAGTGCTCTGAAGGGCTGCCAGAGTTCCTTGAATTGTTCCCCCTCCCCCGCTGCAGTAAGTGATAGCTTCTCCATGCCCAGCACATGCCACATCCGGTGGAGCCAACCAGTGGTGGTAGGAACAGTAGGAGTACGCCAGTGTACAAGGATGTTCTGCATAGCGGACCCAAGAGCTATGGCCAGTTGACGGCCCCTACGACAGCGTAGTGGATAGGTTAGGGCATTGGGGAGGCCCAGCAGGATATAGGCAGGAAAGCGGGGCAATTCTGTCCGAAAGTGTGTGTCCACTTCTTCTAAGATGTGTGTCCAATATGATTGGAGGAGTGGGCAGTCCCATAGGATGTGTACCAAAGTCCCTGTATGTCCACAACCTCTCCAGCATAGCTTATCCTTGGAGGGGTCCATCTCGGATAGTCTCTCAGGGGTGTAGTACCAATATAGGGATATTTTCGTGAGTGTTTCTGTGAGACCCATGTGGTACGCTGAGTGCCTGGCCCTGTATGCGATGTTCCCCCACTCTTTATGGCTCAGTGTTCTACCCAGTTCCCTCTCCCACCGTTCCCTACCCGGATATTAAATGTGTGTAGTTGGTGTCTAAATCATTTTATAAAGGTCTGAGATGAGTTTGGAATTGGAAGTGCGCGAAAAGAGCCAGCGTTCGTATGCGGTGAATTTCCTGTCAGCCGTCGCTCGCACCTGCGGCTGCAACGCCCAGTGACCCACCTGCCAGTATCTCATGCGCTCAGTTTCGGGGAAATTATATTCTTGTTTAAAGAGCTGGAAGGGGAGCACCCCTTCTGAATCGTAGATGTGATAGAGGAAGCGGCAACCTGCAGCGGTCGTCCGGCCACTGTCTGGTCCTGAAAGAGCCAGTGTTTGTCGGACTCCCACTTACTCCATTCCACCAGGTAACGTAGCTGGGTCACCTGGTAGTATTTATGCAGGTCAGGGACGCCCAGGCCTCCTTCCTCTGGAGCCAAGGTGGCGGCGTTCTCTTCAGTCGGGGTTTCCGACCCTGCCAAATAAAGTTGGCAAGGTCTGATTGAGTTTGCCGTATCCAGCCCGTCGGAGGTCGCAGTGGCAGAGCGCGAAAGAGATATAGGACTTGCGGTAGGATGGTCATCTTCACTGCCGCTATGCGGCCCAGCCAGGATAGGGGAAGATGTCTCCACCGATCCAGCTCCGCTCGGATGCGGGTGCGCAAGGCAGTGTAGTTGGCAGTGACCATTCGAGGCAGGGTTGGGGCAAGTTGGATCCCTAAGTATGGAACCGTGCCCGTTGCCCATTGGACCGGCAAAAGGGTCTGTAGGTAAGCTCGAGTCGAGTCCGTGAGGGACAGGTCCAAGGCTATAGATTTGTCGGTATTCATCTTAAACCCGGACACCACAGCGAACGCCTCAAGCTCAGCCACGCATGCCGGCAATGCCGTCCGGGTGTTGTCCAGAGCAAGTAGGACATCATCCGCATAGAGGCCGATGGCATGAAAATCTCCGCCAAATTTGATGCCTAGATCACTCTGACGCCGCCGAATTCGGCACGCAAGGGGTTCCATATAGAGGGCAAAGAGTAGGGGCGACAGGGGGCACCCCTGTCTCGTCCCTCTGTCTATGGGGAATTCAGTCGAGGTATAGCCGTTGACTCTCACCACCGCAGAGGGTGCGTTGTAGCAGTCGAAGACCAGGGTTCTAAACTTCTCCCCCACCCCAAACTTGGCGAGGACCAGTTCAAGATGAGGCCAGTGGACTCGGTCGAATACCTTCTCGGCGTCGACCGCTAACATCATGTATTCCCCAGGGATTCTAGAGGCTTTTTTGATCAGGTGCGCTACTCTCTTTGTGTTGTCAACTGTCTGCCGGTCAGGAACAAAGCCCGCCTGGTCGGGATCCACCAAGCCTGGCAGATGGGCTGCCAGACGCATGGCAGGATATCTAGTGTACAATTTAAGGTCGACATTAAGGAGGGAGATTGGTCAATATGCCCCACATCGGGCCCTATCCTTCCCCGGTTTGGGAATGATCGAGACAGAGGCACGCAGAAGATCTGGTGGGATGGCTCCGGGGTCTGCGAAGGAGTTAAACAGGCGAGTGAGCAATGGCGCTAGGATGGTACAGAAGGTTTTGTAAAAAGAGGAGGAGTAACCGTCCGGACCTGGTGCTTTCCCCACCTTAAGACGCGAGATCGCAGCGACTGCTTCTTCAGTGCGTATGTCTCTCTCGAGCCAATCAGATTGTTCCCGTGCCAAAGATGGGAGCGTGACCGTGTCCAGATACCTGGACGCTGCAGTGACATTCGGAGGCGTGCCCTCGTAGAGGCGAGCATAAAAGTCGCAGAACGTCACAGCTATTTGCGAGTCCTCCAGCACGGTAGACCCATCAGTGCGCGTAATTTCCTTCACCTTCTGATGCTGCCGGGCCAGTCGTAGCCGATTGACAAGTAGCTGCCCGCATCGGTTTCCGTCGGTGTAATAAGTGTGTTTCAGCCTGAGCGCCGCATACTCTGCACGATCAGTGTCAAGAGCCAGTGTCAAGAGCTGTTAGGTGACTTCAAGCTACCTTGAGCTGTTTCCAGACTCTGGGGGCTCCGGTCCGCTGGTGCATGCATTTGAGTTCCTGTACCTTTAGTGTGACTTCCTCTCTTTTTTCCGCCCGTAATCGATTGTCTGCCGAGGAGATTGCAATAAAGACTCTGCGAAGGACAGCTTTCAATGCAGCCCATTGGGTTGCTAGCGTGGTGTCGGAGTTCGCGTTGTGTTGCAGGAAATCGTGTATGGATTCTTGGACCTGTTGCACCACGTCCCGTCTGTGAAGAAGCGTGTCCCGGAGTCGCCACACTCTATGAGTCGGGGAGACTGCGGAGCGGCAACGGTCATAGAGACCGGGGCGTGATCCGACAGAGATATGACTCCCATGTCTACCGCCAGAGTGTGGGTGCTCACCGGTCCGGTCACCAAGAGATGGTCTATGCGCGCGTATGATTTATGCGCCGCTGAGTAGTGGGAGTATTCTCTTTCCCCTGGGTGTTGTTGCCGCCACAGATCATGTAGATCAAGGTCCTGAAGCCTGTCGGTGCAGGCGGCCGATAGACCTCTGGCGTGGAAGGTGCGCGGGGAAGATCTATCCAGAGACGGGTCAAATACCACATTCAGGTCCCCACCTAATATGATGTGTCTATCCGAGGTCGCCGCAATGTCAGTGAGGACAGTGTGTAGGAATTTCTCCTGACCTTCATTGGGACAGTACAGAACCAATGGTATATGTCACTCCCCCAAGGGCCACCCGGTATGCTAGGAGCCGGCCTCGTATCTCTGCAATTTTATGGAGGACCTCCCCCTTGAAATGTTTCGCCATGAGAAGCGCTACGCCAGCTGTTTTGGTGGTTCCGCAGGAAAAGAATTGTCCCGGGAACGCTTGCGAGCGAAGCCTGTGACAATCCCTGGCTAGCAGGTGCGTCTCCTGGAGGAGGCAGATATCCGCGTGTGTGCTTTCCAAAAAAGAAAGAGTTGCTCTCCTTTTGACTGGGTTGTTGAGTCCCCGTACGTTAAGTGTTAATACTTTAAAGGTGTATGGCATTGGGCATGCGTGTCGATGGGCAGAAGCTATGGTGTCTAGTATGTGGTCCCTGGCAATGAGAGGGAGGGCTGTCCCCTCGACGGTATAGCTAGACGTCGGTGAGATGGAGCTAGTGTAGGTGCGCAAGGATTGAGCTCTGGACTTTCCCCAAACCCCTCCCCAACTCACCTTTGAGTCCCTCCCTAACCCCAACTGGCAAATCCCCCAAGAACAAGATTGTCCCGGGGCCTGTCACAAGTCCGTGGAGGCCCACAGGTAAAGTCAAAAGTGGGAAACGTGGCATCGGCGGCTCGCAGCCCCCGGTCTCAGATCAAGCCCGAACCAGCGAAGGCCACTTCAGAGGAGTGTGAGGTGGTGGCAGCCTAGCGGCTCCCCGGTCCCACCCCCCTGTGGATAGGATGCAGTAAGTCAACCCCCAAACCTTGATGTATCACTCAGGGCTTGACGTGTCCTTGACCACCTCTTGGATGGCCGCCGCTTGCTCCAGGGCTACCGTCTCTGGGTCAGGCTTGAGGCCCCTCTTCTTGGGGTGGCGGCATCTTCTCACCTGCTGCCACCCATCTGCTTGCGATGAGGAGGGCCCTTCGCGCCCCCGCTGTTGTGGCACTCCTCCTGGTAAGTCATCCTCCGCAATGTCGATGCCTAATAAAGTGCACGTGTCACGGAAGGAACGCATCTGGTGTAGTGCTCCTTGCCACCTGAAGATAATCCGAAATGGATGACCCCACGAGTATGGAATTCCTTTGTCTTGGAGAAAGGACGTGACTGCACGAAAGGATTTCCGCTTCTGCAATGTGATGGCCGAGAGGTCGTGGAATAAGGCCACCAAGTGACCCCTGAAGCTAAGAGGTTGTTCCTGGCGTGCCTCCCTCAGAATGCGTTCCTTCAGGGGGAAATCCGGGAGAAAGGCCAAAATGTCCGGCGGAGGGGCAGGGGCTTGTCTCGCTGGACCCACTCTGTGTGCACGGTCAATGCGGATCTCGAAGTCGGCTGGTTCTCCGAGAACCTCCTTGAAGAGTTCCTGTTGGTAGTAGGACACACTATTCCCCTCGGCTTTCAAAGGAACACCTCGTACGCGGATGTTATTTCTTCTGGAGCGGTTTTCAAGGTCCTCTGTGTGAGCCTGAAGGTCTACCTGCTGTTCCCGGAGCTGGAGCACTTCCTGTCTCAAGAATTCAACTTCCTCGCTACGAGCTTGGTCAGTCTCTTCTACGGCGGCCACCCTCTCACCAAGGCCATCCACATCTCTGCATAATTCCCGCTCCTCCCCCACCAGTTCTTGCTTCAGGGCTGTGAAGTCGTCGCGCAGGGTGTTGAATAAGGATTCCAGGAACGCCTTTCTGATGGCGGCATTTCCATCTTCCTGCATCGGGGCGTGGACCGGAGTTGTGGGTGGAAGGGGTGTGCGGGACTTATCCCCCTTCAGAGCGCTCTTAGCCAGTATGTCTAGTATCGTGCGGGCGGTTCTGCGTCCAGTGTTGGCCATATCTCTGATCCCCAAGGGCCGTGGTTCCCAAACTGTGCGCCGCGGCGCCCCGGTGCGCCGCCCTGAGGTGCCAGGGGCGCCGCGCGCACGTTGTCGGAAAGTGAAGTTTTGTAGAGTGTCAGCTGTAATTACGTGCCCCTGCATATTCGGTGAACATGCTTTCACAGGCGTAGTCCTAGACTCCATTTCACGTGCATGCGTTGTTGCTGTCCACCGTGTCTCGTGGGAGCCTCTCCATCACATCTAATGTTAGTTGTTACATTCAGTACTAAGTTTTGTGTTTGACTTTCACTGCTTGGCTTTAACAAAGTTTAATTTCAAGTCGCTCAGTGGCGCCCGCTTTTGTACTGTGACATTGATGTTTAAAAAAAAACGAGCAAAAGGACACGGTCATGGTCATCGATTCATTGTTCTCCACATTAGTAGAACAATTAATCAAACGCCATGCTGATGTTCGTCCCAACCTCTGTTACACACTCGTATCACCAGCATTATTTTTACTATAAAAATAATGCTTGTAGTACAGGTGTAAAACGGAGGTTGTGCCGAACATCGGCATGACGTTTGATTAATAATTGTACTGAAACAAGGCAGGCTGCACGGAGTGCGTGTTAAAGTTTGCAGGGGCCTGTGTTTATTGTGTTCTTGGGTGGATCACGAGCCGAAAGAATTGGTGCAGTGAATGTTGCAACAAAAGAGCTCACTGTGTGCGAAATCCTCACAATTAAGTAAATCTCATATTGTAAAGGAGCAATATTTTATGGCAAAAGTCCGGATAGATCTAAAAAAAGTAATGTTGATGTGTACTGCCTTTATTCAAAGAGTTATAAAACAAGAATAGTAATAATATACAAACCTCACCATATTATGAAAAAAACACTTAGTTTAAAATTGTGGATCCTAGTTCATTTCGTCAGGTGATTTACTGCTCTGAAGAAAAGATGTACCAACGTGCCTTCAATTAAAAGCTGAGTCCAAAATAATGGGAACACTAACAGGGCAGGTAGCATCACATGAAAGTGTACAGTGAGTAAGGTTATGGTAAATGCTAGAGTGCAGCGAGAGTTATGGAAATGTTTGAATGGACAGAGACAGGGAAATGCTACAGTGAGCATGGGGACCTGGAAATGCTCGAGTGTGGAAGAGTCCGGAAATTTGGCAGTGTAGAGAGAATCATGGAAATGCTGGAATGTAGCGTGAGTCAGGGAAGTTCTGGAGAGTAGGGAGAGTTTTGGAAATGCTGGTGAGTCCCAGAAATGCTGGAGTGTTGGGAAAGTCAGAGAGAAATGCTGGACTGTATCGAGATTCAAGGAAAGGCAGTGTAGCAAAAAGTACAAAGTTTTAATTTTCCAGCTTTCTGGGGAAACTCGTGCACACAAGCTGGAAAATTAAAATACTATATATGTGGTATGGCATGGCATGCTGTTGCATGGGATCAACACATGCAGGAATCTCTTGCTTATCATTGCCATGCTGTTGCCAACATTTATAAAATGCAGTCCAACAATGTAATGAGCTCCGTAGAGCCCGCCTTTTTACTCATGCTTCACATGAGAACCAAACATTAATAAGAGTGCCAGACTACAGGCTGGTTTTTTTAGGCATGGGGGAGGGGGGGAGGGGTAAGAGTGATTTGCCCAGCTCAGAATCACAGGGTGTTGAAAGTTGGCATCTTTAGCTATTAGGCCACATCTCCTCCTCAATCATGAGGTTAGACATGAAGGGTGAGGATAGTGTGTGAGAATTGGGGAGTTGGCCAGTTTTTACTTGACGTGGTATCACAGAGCTTGCGATTGTTCTAGAATGTATAACTAGTTTTATCCAAAATATTTACTGTGTATCTTTAAAATCCTATTTATCCACTTTTTTAAACAGGTTTTCCTGTTGTGAGTTCAGTCTTCTCCCTTTTACAGTAAAATTATTATTCAAATACCATGCTGATCTTCGCCCCAACCTCCGTTTTACACCTGTATCACCAGCATTATTTTTACTGTGAAATTTACAGTACAAATAATGCTGGTGGTAAGGGTGTAAAACGGAGGTTGGAGCGAAGATCACCATGGTATTTGATTAATAATTTTACTGTAAAAAGGCGGGCTCCACGGAGCTCATTACATCGTTGGACTGCATTTTATAAAGTTTGGCAACAGCATGCCATGCCACATATATAGTATTTTCATTTTCCAGCTTTTTTGGACTGGGGAAACTCGTGCACAAATTAGGATGAAACATTCAAAGAAAGAGGAATGTAAAGTGAAGCAGGATGCTATATTGGTTTTTGTTAATAGTTGATAGGCCATTTCAAAGTGCATGGTCAAGATTTTCTGAAGTGACTGAAGTTCCTATGGACATTTTATTGATTTCTTTCAGCAAACTGTACTGTGAATTGTATCAATTACTTTAGGAAGCCGACAGTAAGTACTCCCGAGATCGGGCTTACACCCCCCCACCCCCCTACCCCCTTCCCACCGGTAAAAAAAAAGGTGGGGAGCCACGGCCAACAGACAATTAGGTCAAGGGAGCCACGGGTCAAAAAAGTTTGGGAACCACTGCCCAAGGGGGTCAGGCCGAAAGGTAGGGAACAGGTGGCGTCGGGTCCCCCCCGGCCTCAGCCCAGTCTTCCCAAGGGTCCGCCGCGTCCGCAAGGCGTTCACACAGGCAAAAGGCCGGCCGAGGGGAAGCGCGGCTCCCCCTCCAGTAGTTGTCCCTCTCTCGTACCTCAGGTGCTCAAGCCTCCAACCTGTCGAGATGTGTTGTAGGGCACTCAGAGTCAGTAGCTACGTGGCGACGCTCCAGTCTGCCTGTCTCGCTCCGGATCTTGGGGCCGGGCCCTCAATTGGCACGTCACACCGGGGTCTGCTATGTCCTCCAGGTCCTCCTCCCTCACACCTCGGACCAATAGTTCTCCCAGGGGTGCCCTCTTTAGCCTTTCACCTCTCGCCGCCGCCGGGTGCCTGCTCTGCTCATCCCACCTGACCTCGTGGCTCACCGGCCCGCTGGCCCCGGTCTTAGCGTCCTGGCGTAGTTGCACTGGCTTGCTGCGGGGAAAGACAGCGGTGAAGTCCCCTCCCTATGTTATGACCCCGTAGAAGGAAGGCGCCGCGCTCCCTGTGATGGTTGCCTCTCCCCTTAGCCGCAGGTGTGCAGGTATCAGCTGTGCTGCAGGGTTCCGACTCCCTCTCCGTCGCGGTAGGCCCCGAAGCCTGGGCCTCAATTTCTACGCCTCCCCCAGGCCAGTTCCGCTTGCAATATGCGCGCTTCCCGTTGTCTGCTCACCTCGGGGTCTGATGCTCTGTCACCCTAAGGTCTGTGTGCTGGAGGAGGCCTCCAGACGTCGAGAAGGGTCACCTGTCGTTTCAGGCATCTACGGGGGCACCCCGACAGCTCCGGATGGGCCCAGACCAGGGCCTCAATTTTCGCGGCTGGTGCAACGGCCGCCCCCGCAGTTCCAGGGCTGCCAGCGTCGTACAGCGCCGGGGTGGGAGCCCCCCCCTGGCGCAAGCAAGGCGACGGGTGCAGGCAGGGGGGAGGGCCTCTGATCCCGGGTCCTCGTGTAGGCGTCTCGTCGGCTCCGGGTAGGCCCAAGACCGGGGCCTCAATTTTCGCAGCCTGTCGCTCGCTGCCCGCTGCCGCCTCTGACCTTGTTCCGGCTTGTGTCGCCCGGTCCATCCTCTAGGGATCTCACAGTACCTGGCCGTGAGGCGCTACACATACATGCAAGGGGAAGTAAAGAGGGGGTGTAGAGGAGACAACGAGTTAAATAGGGGGTGACCACATATCTATACCTCACTGAGAGCAGAGGGTTTGAGGGTTTTGGTGTAGTTGGCACTATGAAAACTCTGGTGAGATGAGAACTGGTCAAAAATGGACACAGGGGGCGGGGGGTTATTACTCGCGCACAGCACGTGCTCTCACGTGCTGTGCTCTCACAGCCCAGCAGGGCCGGGGCTGGTAAACGTGCTCATTAGAGGAAGTGATGGCGAGTGCTTGGCAGCTCAACCTTCCAGGCGCTGCCTGATAGTTACAGGGGTCGGGTCAAATTTAGCGATGCAGAGCGGGCAACAAAATTCGTTTTATTAATTTTTTTTCGTTACTTACCTGTAATGGTCCATATCCTGCTTTTTTCAAACCCCCCACCCTGCCCCTCCCCCGCCTGATGTCACCACCCCGGTATAACGCCCTGCATGGGCCGGGCCTGGCTCCATCCATCCTATATGTTGTGCAGACTGCGCCCTCCCGTGAGTTTGAGTGGACTGGGCAGATATAGTCAACACATCAATGGACTCTGGGTCCAAAGACCAGAGCTGGATCCCGGCATCTGCTTAGGATACATTGTGTGATACTGGGCAGATGGTGTCTCGCACTGTTGCCTCTGCTTCTTGGTACAGCGCCTAGAAACGGTTCGGCGCTCTCTGCTTCAAGGAAGCTTGACGTCACTCAGCGCTTTCTGGTCAGAGGTGGCAGTGCCCCGCTGGTGGGCACGGTGCCATGTTTCTGAAATAGATACTGCCCGTGTCTGTACCCAGGGAAGAAGCCCCTGGTGCCGGACCCGCTCTAGCCCGGGTGCCGCCTTCCAGCTCTCCTCAAGGCCGGAGGCGTGGAGCGTACGCAGCGCTAGGCAAATGGACCCGCTTCACAGCGCTTTGACCCATTCCGCCTTCCTCACAGTCGTTTTAATTGTTCTGTTCACCTCCAGCTGCCAGGGCTTCTAGTGTCACACTCATCACTGCTGTCGGATCACACGTGGCATCAGTGGGAACAGAACACAGACTGCCAGGCCAGAAATAGAATGGGCATTGGTGGGAGACTGGCAGCCAGCCAGCATAGACTGTCCCAATCAGACACAAAAATATACATTCGTCTTTAATAAACAGTTAATTTTGATTTGTATAACCTATAACAGGCATTACAGAAAGTTTTTACTACAGCAATTTATTTAAAATACGGAGTCAAACGTTAGGAGTCAGACTCATAGGAGCACATTTATTTATTTTATTTATTTATTTATTTATTTATTTATTTTGAAAGTTTTATAGAGCACGAACAAGATCCTGACGGATATCCGCAACCATTAAAAGTTACTTATACATGAAATATAAACATAACCACATATATGTACACAACAAATTGTAAAAGCTGCATAGCAAGATGTATCATCCAAATGTCTTGTGGTTGAGTGCGCGTGTGCATCTCGTCACAGGTTTTCAGAAGACCATATTCATGTGAATTTGGCCATGAGGATGGATTTTACTTCCTTTTTAGGTTTCGCCTGACGATCCGCTGCGCAGCAGCATTCGCGCAGGCGAAAACCTTTGTTTACAAGTATGGGGCTTTGTTCCGCCTCTCTGTTCCATTGGCTAGCTCCATAAATGGAGGCTAGCCATTGGAACAGAGATGCATCACTCGTTCCCCGAGCAGATTCGTGGGCGTTCCGGCGATTTTTACTCATCCCGCCCATTTTCGTGCGTCATGCGGCGGTGGGCGGTTGTTTTTTTTTCGTATCGGCATGTTGGTTTCATTACCAACGTGTGCTTTGCAGGGGTGGGCTGCGCGATTTCACTTTCCAAAAGTTGCTAGCAGGTAAGCGGCATATTTTAATTTTTTTTTTTTTTTTTTTTTTTGGAAAACCTTTATTTACAACACAGTAGTACACAGCTATTCAGTCATACATCCCAGAGGCTATGCAGCAAGGCATTATTCAGCTTGATGGTGCACACAGAATAGAATGCAAATTCGTATAAGGTTTATTTTATTTAATATAAAAGAAAAAATAACGTAATAAAAGAAGGCACCTAGCTAGTGCAAGAAGGCAAGGCAAAGGAACATGAGTGCGACATCGCCCCGTTCCAGGGGAAGGCTGGGTCAGTATCTTGAGTAGTAGACCATACGAGCATACCATGTGAATAGATAACGGGGGGAAGGAAGGAAGGACAGTTGTACCTCAATCATTCGGCCAGAGTCAAGAGCTAAGGGAATACGCGTTCCTCCAAGGGCGTTGTATCAGGCGGAAGGCAGATGTCACCCCTATACTCATTCCAGGGCCCCCAGATCTTATTCCATTTCTTGGGCCTACCTCTGGCAACATACACTGTCTTCTCCCGGAACATGCACCAGTCCATGTTAGCCTTCCACATCTCAACTGTTGGGGGCAAAGCCGCTCCCAATTTCTGAGCAATGTCCCTCTTAGCTACCATGTTACCTAGAGTGACCCATTGAGTCTGTGAACTGTTATAATCCGTAGGGCCCCACACATTTAACAGGCAACGCCGGGCCTCGGCCAGCAGGTCCACCCCGGTTACTTCACCCATCACTTCATGTATTCGCCTCCAATATGTAGCCACCGACCTGCACTCCCATATAATGTGCATGAAAGTCACTAAGGAACGGCACCCTTGCCTACAGAGGCCATCCACCGAATGGCCCATGTGTATCAGTCTGGGGCCAGTGACATACACCCTATGCAGCATCTTCAGTTGCACCAGCCTCAGTCTGGCCGGGATTGCCACCTCCTTTGGAGACGAGACCGCGCACTGCCAATCCTAGTCATCCAACTCAACTCCATCTTGGATCCACTGATCTCGCACCCCCAGAAGAAGGTCAGCGCGGACATTAATCAATTTTTTATAGGTCAATGAGATAGCACTGTCAGGCATGTGGCCGTCCAACAACCTATCCTCCAGCGGGGAAGATTCAGGGATCTTTCCACCCTCCGGCATTGCTGCCAGGAGGGCATGTTTCAACTGGGCATATCTGAAAAATTCTGTTCCCCCCAACTGAAACTCCCTTTGTAACACTTCAAAGGATTTGACGTGCCCCTTGGCTATCATGTCTTCCACCCTGGAGATAGAACAATCACTTAGGGGTATAGGGGGAAGGGAATAGGTAAGGCAGCCCCCCACTCATACAGTATTTAAACAATTGGAGCCTCACCTATATGTATACACATCCACATAAAAAACCAACAGGAGTAGGGACCTCTCCTTATTAGTGTCCCCAGGGATTTGTCAATGACATAAATCCAATGGTTAGGATGTGTGGAAATACTAAAAATCACACAGGACCACTCAACTTCATCCACCAGAAAAGTGTGAAAGATAGAGAGAGTACCTCACGGTAGCACCACCCGAGGGGGTTCCCGGTTAGTAATTGCCGGTATACCCACTTCTCATCATTGGCCACTCTCTCTATGTGAAAAGACAAAAGTGCACTAAAGAAAGATAATAGTGCAGACGTGAGAACAGTGATGTGAAAAACACAAATAGTGACAAACGTCTCACCACTGACACATAATTTGAAGTGTACAAAGCAGATGTATAGACCCCTAACCAAACAATATGTAAAAGTGTGGTGGGGTTGTGCTTGCTTTACCGTTTTATTCTGATGCAGCAGAACCCCAGTTCTTAAAAATGGTAAATATGTACCATAACTCTTTTCAATCTCAAGCCGACATGTTTCATCGCTGCAATTTTAGCGATTTCATCAGGGCAATGAGGGGTAAAAAGTTCTCAGTCTTTTCATGAAGTCATGGACCTGTGTGAAAGAGAAAAAAGACGCAAAAGTGCGTCGTTCAAACCCCTACATATGGGGCATCACTGAAGCAGCTAGTTAATGACACGCAAATTTCGGGTAGTTTTACCTTGAGGGTGCTACGTTAGCACATACCAGCACCACTCAAAAAAGGGGGCACCGTGTTAAGCGTCCACGTGTCCCAACATGTGACCGACTCTAATCACAGCCACTTATACATAGAGGGAGACAAAGACCGAACAAGTTCACATTAATGTCTCCATAGATGCAGGAAGCTGTCGCGTTATGACCCGTATGGGTTAAGCCGCTCTGGTCTCAATAAAACACGACCACTAGGTCTACCGCCCACTACAGGGGTGAAACATACATATGCCAGCGAGGGGTGTTAGAGGAGAGCTCACGCTTACCGCTCTATCAAAAAGTGGAATTTCAATTATGCTTACGCGGTCACTGCATCACATGTATCAAGTCAGTTTACTCTTAACGCTACGGAAATGACACCATTCACCATAACACCAGCGGTCAGCCCCCCAGCCTCCTTACTGTCGCCGAGTCCCTCCGGCGCTTCCGACGATCCACGCATCCATTCAGTGCCGGGATGCGGAAGTAGCCGGTGGCGGGACGCGACTCCGCCCCCCACGTCAACGTGAGGGGGCGGCCATCTTGAATTGGTTTCACAGTGAACCCAAACTGCACCAGCGTTGATAGGCTACAGCGAAGTTCATAGCCCAAGAACCCTGCCGGAGTATCACCCTTTACAAAGATGCATAGATAGAAATTTAATTAAATACATCTATTCTATAGATCAACCCCCTCTAGACCTATTTAGAAATAGACTGTGGGGCAAATAAAAGTTCTGGCTTTGTTATGAAATAGACACCTGCTTAATGATGCAACTCTGTAGTGACCTGATGTTTCATAGGCGCCTGATGTTTAGCCTGATGTTTATACCCAGTCCCCCTATGTGATATTAGATAGAATAATAAGTCTTCGCAAGGCAGGCAATTGTGGGTTCTGGCACATTGACCGTAATGTTTCAAAGGTTGTGCCTAGTCAAGATGCATATGTGAAGGCGGTGGAGGTGGGGGAGGCGGGGGCAATTACGTTAAGGTGCTCCATCTAGTACTATGGTGTTAGTTTTAGCAGTGAGGACAAAGGAGAGGATGCGAGAACAGAGCCCTGTTATCGCCTGCTGACCTTATTCCATTCAATATTTTCATTAAGTCCCTCAAGGTCAGCCTTCTCCAGAAAAATCCATTTTGCCTCTTTCCTTGCTAGAATGCTTTCCAGGTTGTGACTGTCACCCACCACCTTCTCCAAAACAGTCCACCTCAGATCTTTAGGGTCATGTCCAGTAACACTGAAATGTTGTACCAAGCGAGTTGTTAACTTCTTTGCTCTTATAGTACTAAGATGCTCCTGTATTCTTATTTTGACCTTGCGAGTGGTAAGGCCGATATAGTAAAGGCCACAACTGCACATGAGTCTGTAAATAACATGTGTCGTGTTGCAGTTGCTAAACCTGTTAAGGAACCAGGTTTTGCCCCCCCGCAAAATTACACTTTTTGTGGGTGTGGTTAGCCCACAAACTGAGCAACTGCCGCATGGATAATGTCCTGAAGGAACAGTACTCGTTTTGGCCGTGTTAGGGTTACGGGTGTGTACCAATTTATCTCGCAGGTTGGAGGCTCTTTTAAATGCAAAGCGTGGAGTTGGCATTTTATGGTCCCTTGTATCAAGTATCGACCAATGTTTCTTTATTATCTGCCTTATTTTGGTCGAGAGGGGGTCAAAAGTGGTGACTACAGGGAGGCATAATTGCTTCTCTTTGCTGTTACGCTCCAGCAAAACATCACGTGGGGTATTCAAGGCCCTCTTCTGTGCATGTTTAATCACTCTGGTAGGATATTCCCGTTGTTTCAGTTTAGTGACCAACTCAGAGGACTGTTCCACAAAAGTCTCTGTGGATCTTTCTTTAGTGCACTTTTGTCTTTTCACATAGAGAGAGTGGCCAATGATGAGAAGTGGGTATACCGGCAATTACTAACCGGGAACCCCCTCGGGTGGTGCTACCGTGAGGTACTCTCTCTATCTTTCACACTTTTCTGGTGGATGAAGTTGAGTGGTCCTGTGTGATTTTTTGTATTTCCACACATCCTAACCATTGGATTTATGTCATTGACAAATCCCTGGGGACACTAATAAGGAGAGGTCCCTACTCCTGTTGGTTTTTTATGTGGATGTGTATACATATAGGTGAGGCTCCAATTGTTTAAATTCCACCCTGGAGATGCCTATCAAGTCCCAGCGGTCAAACCCCTTGGTATGCCACAGTTTGCCCAACAATTCAGAGTCATAAAGTGGAGTTGCCATCGTGAGTCTGCCTTTCCACCCCAATGCCTTTGTCACTGCTCTCCAGATGTGAACCGCTGTCTTAGTGGGACCTCTCATTCCTCCATCCAGAGACCTCGAATACAGAGCCCTGTAGTATTTCCCGTCGTCCAGGAGCCACCGATCCATGGCGTATCCCGGACTTATGGGTGGACCATAGAGGCCGTGGTTAAGGGCAGCCAGCTGCGACGCCCAATAGTACCTCCGAATGTCGGGCAGCGCAATCCCTCCGTCGTACCATGGAAGGGTCAGTTTGGTAATGGCTATGCGCGGCTTGCCATCCCAGAGCAAGGTCCGCTGTAGGCCCTCGACCTCTCTAAAATACCCAGACGGGACCGGATCCTGGGTGTTCTGAAGCGCGTATAGGAACCGGGGCAGGGACATCATTTTAAATAAAGCCGCACGTCCAAGCAGGGAAAGCGGCAGCTTCCGCCACCCCTCCACATCACGCCGAAGGCGCGCAAGAGGGGGAACCAAATTGTTCTCGTAACGTATTTTAGAATCGACCGAAATGTAGATACCCAGGTATTTAAACCCCTGCCTCACGACCTGTATATTACAGTCCCACGGGAGCCTCGGGACCTCACCCCTCAGGACGTACAGATGGGACTTCGACCAATTGATGACAAGGCCAGAATGTCTGCCGAAAGTGCGCAGTACGTCACAAACAACAATAAGGGACTTACACGGCGAGGTGAGGTAGAGGAGAATGTCATCTGCGTACAGAGACACTCTATCCTCGCAACCCGGGGACCATTTGATCCCACTGATGTCTGGATGCGCTCTTAGCCATGCCGCCAGTGGTTCCAGTGCCAGTGCAAACAAGAGGGGCGACAGGGGGCATCCCTGCCTGGTACCCCTACCAAGAGTAAACGAGGCCGATGCGCGACCGTTAACCGCCACGTTGGCAAGCGGGCTGGCATAAACCAGCTTGACCCACCCTATGAATCCCGGACCAAAGCCAAACTTCGCCAGCACCGTCCACAAGTATGACCACTCAAGGGAATCGAAGGCCATTGTGGCATCCAAGGACGCCAAGATGGCCGGCTCTTGGAGGGTGCGAATCCTCGCGAGGGCTCTGTGAAGTCTTCTCAGGTTGAGGGCGGTATTACGATGCGGAATAAAGCCGGACTGATCCGGGTGCACTAAGTCGCTAATCACTCCAACCAGCCTGTTAGCGAGCAATTTAGCCAAAATCTTGGGCTCAGCATTCAGCAAGGAGATAGGACGATACGATCGACACAAGTCTATTGGCTTCCCTTCCTTGTGAATGGCCACAATGGTGGCCAGCCTCTGGTCTAGGGGTAGTATACCCGTCTCCCGCGCCTCAAGGAACATATCCCGCAAGGGCGGGGCAACGACATCCGGCTTAATCTTATACAGCTCCACAGGGATGCCGTTGAGGCCTGGAGCCTTGCCAGACCGCAGGGAGCATATCGCTACAGCGATCTCGTCCACCGTGATGTCCCTATCCATGTCCTCTCTTTCGGTCTCCGACAAGCACGGTAACTCTATGTCTCAAAGCAAGACGCTAGAGTCTTCTTCCGATATCTCGGAGGCCGAGGCATAGACGGACTCAAAGTATTCAGCAAAGACCACGACGATAGCACTGGGGTCGGTAACAGCAACGCCGTCCTCCCCCAGCACCTCCGGGACCACGCGGCTGGCTCTATCCTTCTTATCAAGCCAGGCAATAAGCTTGCCCGCCTTGTCCCCGACATCGTAGATGCGCCCTTGCTGTTCTCTACCCATAGCCCTCGCCGCGTCCGTGACAATGGCCCGGTACTCCGACTGTTTAAGGGAGAGAGCATGTAGTAGGTCCGGCGTTGGGCCGACCTCCAACTGGGAGTCAATCTCCATTATATCTGACTCAATCATCACCACATCCGCGTCCCTTCGCCTCCGCACTTCAGCTATTAAGGAGAACGCCTCCCCCCTCAGGACAGTTTTAAAGGCCTCCCATAAGGAGACAGCGGATGCGACCGAGCCTGAGTTTTCAGAAAAGTAAAGCTCAATGGCTTTGGCCAAGAGTCCACGAGTCTTGGGATCACGGAAGTACCACGGGTTAATCGGAGCCACCCTCTCGGCTACCACGATATCGAAGTCGAAGGACACCCAGACCGGAGAGTGGTCCGAGATGCTCCTCGCCATCAGTCTGGCTTCAGAAACCGCCGATGCATGGGCCGCCAGAGCCAGAACATAATCGATTCTGGAGAGACTACCGTGAGCCCCTGAGTGAAATGAGTATTGGTGCTGGGCAGGATGCAAAAGCCTCCAGCAATCAATAAGTCCCATTGTGTCCAAAAAGTCGGGAAGCCAGGTCCGCGAGCCTCGAAGATCTCTGGATGGATACCTATCTAACATCCCTGAACCTACAGCGTTAAAGTCTCCTCCCATGATAAGCAGCCCCTCAGGAAGACCTAGAATGGCGCCCCCAAGGTCCTTGAAAGTGGCCGTCTGCAGCCCAGGGGGGACGTAGATCGAAACTAAAACCAGGGTACGCCCCTCCCACCTCCCCGTGACAGCGACGTAGCGTCCTCTCTCATCGACCATTCTTTAATCTATCTCCAGGGGGAGGGTTGTACGCACCATAATCCCCACCCCCCGTGAGCCCGAAGAGAACCCCGAATGTGCCACTATTTTGAAACCCTTCCTATTGAGTGCGTGACACGTGTTTCCAACCAAAAATGCGTTTCCTGTAACAGTATCACATCAGGTACACACCTCTTAAACATTTGCAATACAATACCCCTCTTAATACGACCCCCCAGCCCATTGACATTCCAGCTTAAAACATTCAGTTTCCTACCCCCCATCATCGAAATCCAAACCCAGTCCGTCCCCAGCGAGCACAGTCGCTACATTAGACGTGTCCAACCACCAATTGCCTTGCCAAAAAGGGAAAAAAGAGAAAAAGGAATCCAACGAAAAACAGGAACAAAGAAGCCACCCACCCCCCACCCTGCACCCCTGCATGAGACTAAGAAGCCCCCCAACTCGCAGTGTGCCTGTCGCCCCTAGAAGAAAAAACGAACCTACAAGAAGCCCCTGAGGAGAAAGGAGGTGACCCTATCCCCCCTCCCCCCCCCCCCCCCAACCTCCAGATAGAAAGTTATCGGGGAAAACCCCAACAAGTCACAGGATTACCAAACCGAGTTGCTTAAGGTAGACCCATTGTCCAAAAAGTTCTGCAGTCATCCATCACTCCTGCTGGTCGCGGCCGCCTGTAGCCCCTTCCGACCGCTCCTCGTATTCATCACGCCGTTGAGGCAAGGTGTCGAGCCAGTCCCCCGCCACCTCCGGCAGGTCGAAAAACAGTGCCCGGCCGTTGTGTACGATTCTCAGTTTTGCAGGAAACCGCATAGCATATTTCATGCCCATGTCTCGCAAACGCCGTTTCACTCCCATGAAGCTTTGTCTCCGTTTCTGCACGGTCTGAGTAAAGTCCGGGTAAAAGTTAATGTCGGCGTTCTGGAACTTCAACGGCCCACCACTCCTCGAGGCCTGCAAAATGGAATCACGGTCCCTGAAATTGAACACCCGGGCGATGATGATTTAATGCTTTTTTTAATCCAGTTCCCACCCCCCTCCCGCTGTCCGTCAGCCCGTTCCCGCCCCCTCCCGCTGTCCGTGTGCCCGCCCGCTCCGCTGTCCGTGTGCCCGTCCCCCCTCCTGCTGTCCGTGTGCCCGTCCCCCCTCCTGCTGTCCGTGTGCCCGTCCCCCCTCCCGCTGTCCGTGAGCCCGTCCCCCCTCCCGCAGTCCGTGAGCCCGTCCCCCCTCCCGCAGTCCGTGAGCCCGTCCCCCCTCCCGCTGTCCGTGAGGTGTAAGAAAAAGAAGGGGAAAATGGATCCACCCGAGTCCGCTGGGTCATCTGCAGGTCTCTAACTTTACCCTTCTGCTTCCCCCGGGCCTCCGAGGAGCAAGGAAGAGCCACAGAGCATACAGGCAGAAGAGCGCTGTGTCCGCCAGAAGCTCCCGGTGAGTGCGGGCGTCTTAGCAGCTTCAGGGGCATTTTGTTTTCAGAGCCCACGAGGCTCTTCCAAAGCGGGGGCATTTCTTTCTAGTCACCCACGAGGGACTCCCACGACCGGAGGCATTCGTCTTCAGAGCCACGGAGGCTCGTGGGGGCATATTTGTGCTAGAGCCCATCTCTCTCTCGATCTATCTCCCCTATCCTTCTCTCTTTCTATAGATCCTCTCTCTCACACTATACTAAACTGTCTCTTTTTCTCTCTCCCTGTCTCCTTATCTCTCCTCTCTTTACCCATCTCATCTTTCTAATTTCTTTTCTTTGTGTAGCTTAGTCTGCATTTTTTTTTAAATAGCTCTCTTCTGTCTTTCACTGTTTCTCCTCGGTTTCTCTCTCGCATGCAGCTGCAACCTTCCGTTAGGCCTGTTGATCTTACTGGTCACCCCCACAGTCCTATATAGGGTGACCACCTCACTCCAGGTCATCACGGAAACTACATCCCGTTTTCCGTGTGCCTCTGTTGCCTGCTGCTTGTGCTCCAGTTTTGCGTCTGCCTCTGTTGCCTGCTGCTTGTGCTCCAGTTTTGCGTCTGCCTCTGTTGCCTGCTGCTTGTTTATTAAGCATTTAAATTCGTTCACATTTTACTAAAAATTGGACTGGGTCTCATAATGCACCAATTCGACAATATTTTGTTATCTTCTAAAACTCAAACTCAAACAGATTACATCACCAGCACTAAACCAAGGTTAAAAATTCTTAATTACAAATGTTACTCATAATGCCAGCATTTCATATATTTCCTTAGTTCAGGGACGTTTATTATCAAATTTAGTATATCTCATGGGTAGAAAGTTTCTTTAAGAAAGTCAAGTCCTCTTTATGCATTCTTGAATTAGAATTCTTTGAAACGGAAATTCAATAATCTTGCCTATAATCAGTGTATAGGGGGCAAAACAGTATAAAGTGACTTGTGCTTTGTGTGGAAACTTGATCACAGTGACACAGGGGCAAGTCATGTTTCTAGATACTGTGTTGAGGAAAAGCTACCCTATAGTGTATCTTACATAGCCTAAAACCCCTTGCTGTGCTTGCTTCACTGCCCCCGGAGTGTGTGTGTGGCTCTGGGTGGGTGTGTGTGGCTCTGGGTGGGTGTGTGTGGCTCTGGGTGGGTGGGTGTGTGTGGCTCTGGGTGGGTGGGTGTGTGTGGCTCTGGGTGGGTGTGTGTGGCTCTGGGTGGGTGTGTGTGGCTCTGGGTGGGTGTGTGTGGCTCTGGGTGGGTGTGTGTGGCTCTGGGTGGGTGTGTGTGGCTCTGGGTGGGTGTATGTGGCTCTGGGTGGGTGTATGTGGCTCTGGGTGGGTGTATGTGGCTCTGGGTGGGTGTATGTGGCTCTGGGTGGGTGTATGTGGCTCTGGGTGGGTGTATGTGGCTCTGGGTGTGTGTGTGGCTCTGGGTGTGTGTGTGTGTGTGTGTGGCTCTGGGTGTGTGTGTGGCTCTGGGTGTGTGTGTGTGTGTGACTCTGGGTGTGTGTGTGTGGCTCTGTGTGTGTGTGTGTGGCTCTGTGTGTGTGTGTGTGTGGCTCTGTGTGTGTGTGTGTGGCTCTGTGTGTGTGTGGCTCTGGGTGGGTGTGTGTGTGGGTGTGTGTGGCTCTGGGTGTGTGTGTGGGTGTGTGTGGCTCTGGGTGTGTGTGTGTATGTGTGTGGCTCTGGGTGTGTGTGTGTATGTGTGTGGCTCTGGGTGTGTGTGTGTGTGTGGCTCTGGGTGTGTGTGTGTGTGGCTGGCTCTGGGTGTGTGCGTGTGTGTGTGTGTGGCTGGCTCTGGGTGTGTGTGGCTGGCCGGATTTGTTGCTGGTGACATGTCTGCTATGTAACTGCCTGCCGCACTTCTAAATACTTAATGCTAAAACAAATGGCATTAAAGTACACTTAACGCACACTTTAAAGATATTTGTGTTTAGGTTGAAGCCTAATAGGCATGCAGCTGTCTGGTTTGCTAAAGACATCTTGGGGACATTCAGAAAGATTTCCTGGGAATGCATTCTGCCCATTGCTTACCATAGGCTTTGTGGTTTTGAACTAACATGTTCTGGCTATTTGCAGGCTTTATTTGTTTTAGGCTGTCCAGGTTCAGTTTGTTTCTCCCAAGGAGCAAAGCCTTTCACACTACCTCTCATTGTATTCTTCCATCAGTTCTCCTTTCTGTAAACAGGCCTGTCAAGCTTGTTCTTGTCACATTTGCTGTGCATTCAAAGACATAGGTCAAATGTTCGGCTCTGCCTTCTGAGGGAGCTTGATGTTTACTTTTCTTTCAATGACTTAAAAGTGAGAGGATTTATGTGATAATCTTGCTGGATACTGAGTGCAGAGGAAAGGGTGTTTTTCTCTAGCATACAACATTTAAATGAACTGTGCAAGCATCTCAGAATGTATTGGAAGTATCAAAGCACAAACAAAGCACATTTTTTCTTAATTCTGAAGTGTTTTGGAAACAAATGCTCTAACCCTTTGCTGCTTTCTAAAACTAACAAATGAAACGTTAAAGCCCTTGGACACCTTCACATTTTTGACAAACAAGCATAGGAAATGTAACTGTTTAGGGTCTAAGTGAATTGCTGCTGGGCCATGTCACTTGTGACTCAGCAGCTGGATATTATTATCCAGGCAGCGCAAATTTACAAGTCACCGTTCTGAGGAAATACATTAACCAGCCAGATAACTTCAGAAGTTTGTCAAGGTGAGAAGATTCAGTATGAATTTACCTTGTTAGGGTTTGGGATACGCTCATGGCCTTCACGTTAAATGCCTGCAATTAAGGAGTGCTTTATCAATATTACCTCTGCCCTGATCGAATCGAACATTAAAATCAATTATTTATTGACCCTTTCAACATAAATTAGCTAAAGGTACTTATTTTGAGTAGGGTGCCTAGGAGGGAGATTTCATCCTGTTTTAGTGAATAATTACAGAAGTTCTGGTCCCATAAAATATATCCCACTAGCATCCTTCCAGAACTCTCTGCTTAAAGGCCGCAACTAGCTCTAAATACTGGCAGGCACCACTATTTAAGAAAAATATTGTATTCTGGTATAGACGAAGCAATCCTCAAAAACGTAGGACTTTAAGAAATTTGTGGTGAAAGAAAGTTTAGATGCATGGAGTCATTCTTGAAAGATCTCAGACCCTCAGCTGTGACAGATGCTTATCCTTGACAGAGCAGGACCAGAACACCTGTCATCTTATGGTCGCATTTTCCAACTTTAAATCACACCTTAAATTTACTTTAAAACACCAGAAAGACAATGATCATAATTTATTTCACCTTCATAATACTCCTAGGGATAAAAGGAATGCGCTCATAACATATCCCCCATTAGCCAAAAGGGGCGCATAGGCTCGGCCTCCCAAGCCTGACAGACTATGTGAACAATAAGCGTAGCCAACACCCAACAACTGCTCAGTGAGCTGATTTATGACTGTAGGTGTAAGCTTCCCCTCTGCCTCCTGCTTCACTGCCTCGTCTTTAATTGAGTGCAGAGGGGGACCGGGGTTTGCACTGTGCAGCCCATGAGCTCATTTCCTGTTATGGAGGGAGCTGAAAACAAATACTTTGTGTAGCAAGCGGACTGGGTACTCTGCCTCAGGAAAGAAATAAGCTCATGGGCTGCAAACAATTCAGAGCAACACATTGCCTGTGATTTTTAGGTCGAAGTCTGCATTGCAGGGCATGCCCTGCTGCAGGCAAAGAGATATTGTGAGCAGGGGATTTCAGTATGGCATGAAGCCACACCCCTTTTTTCCATTGGCAGGCCTCTGGAAACGGAGGCCTGCCATTGGAAAAAGCTCCTGTTTAGCAGATTTGTCTGCTCTGGATCCGGCCTCTCGAGGACTCCATGACCTGCCTTACGGTAGCACGACAATATTTTTAGAAATATTGCCTTGGCAACCATGAGGCAGGTCAGGGAGTCCTGGAGGGGTGGGATTCAGTATCCTGTTCCCGCCCCTTTTTCTTTTTTGTGTGCGTGCGTTTTTCGTTATTGTTGCCTCGTTCTCCTTGCAGTGGATGTACCCTCCTTGTTTGTTGATAGCTGTGCAGACAGCACCCACCTGAGTCCAGCTGCAGAGTGTAGCAGGGCAACGGATCCAGCGATAACTTGTAACTTTCAAACTTTGGGTCGAGAAGCATCTGGTTCACCTGCAATGAACAATTAGCAGTCTCCATAGCCGCTCCAGTAAAAGGACCACCTGTCAAGAAACTACTTGGACGGTCCTCTCTTTTAGACAGAACCCCGTTATCAGCTTACTCCTATCACGAGAGCTTTTGTCCTTTAATTACGGTAATATACAGCACGTGAGACCCGAGTTGTTTCATCCAAAGGCTCAAAACCTATTGGATAACCGGAAACATACTTCATTTGCGGTAAGGCGAGTATGGACATCTTGGATTGGCCAAATGATATATTCTCAAATTCACATTGGCTAAGGGGAGGTCAAGTCACTTCAGGAAATCTGGGAGGGTTTCTTTAAAATCGTTAATTGAATTTGAGGCATTGGCAAACGTATTTACTCCGGGATTGGCTGGAGGCACGTCTTGTCGTTTGTTCATTGGTTATGGGACTAAGACTGTAAAATGTTGTTTATCCCCGCCATTCCTCAGTGAACGGAGCATACATAAAAGAGAGACAGAGTAACCCGCTAATTTAAATTGTGTTTGAACCATAAGGTGTACTGAACCGTCAAATTGGTCTTGCTTTAAGTATTGTTTGAGTTATAATTGATTTGCTATTGAGTAACTGAGCAGGGAGAAACTAACGACTCTAGTCAGCGTGTTTGTCGAAGTGATACATTCTAGATTTAGATAAGAAGGGAGTCATCAGTTGCTTATATGAATGGGAGTTAGTCTTCTGAGTGCATCTCTGACGATAAAGGCGGAACATAACTGTGTCGCGCAAGCAGCGTGTGTGGCGCTGCCTCACACCACAACCACTTGATCTCTACATTAGTCATAGAACGTCACATCCGCTTTATGCCCCTCCCTCTACCCATTCGTTGTGTTTCTATCCAGCACAGTCGCTGCCAGAAGTAGTTTCTATTGTGCGCGGATCCTTGCTTGGACGGTTTTTCTCGCACCTTGCTGAAATTTCGGTGAGTGTGGCATTCAATTCCCAAACGGCAACCAAGTACAACACCCCGCTACATAACAAACAGCAGTTTATGTTCTGAGCCAATCTTTTCGGTGTAAAAGCGAAACTACTGGCTGCAAAATGTATCGTCCATTTGACTAAAACGCTATTCTGCCCCAAAAAGTGAAGTCATGACATAGGAAGAACTTGGCAATTATGGTCTAAACTGCAGAGGTGGGTGTAAGTAATGGTCTCTGCCAGTAACTGTTTTGGAATAATAAATGTGCAGATCCTAATCCAAAGACTCGTCACACCTTTCTCCCCTAAACAATCAATCAGACTTGTCTAGCATGGCTAATCACGAGGCTCCGGTTCCTTGATTAACGTTAAGTTTATTACTTGTCCACGGGAGCAATCAACTAATGTCTCCTCGTACACTAAAAAAAAGCTCCAACCTATACCCCCAACGTTCCAGCCTTGCATTCCATTCACATGCAGCTGAACCCCCTGAGAACACTATAGTCAGTCAATAACTTCTATTGCATGATTAATAAAAATCTTTAGTGTCAGTGTGAATTCTCTAAACCGAAGTAATGCACGGGGCATGGATAACAATCAGTATCTGAGTAACACAAGCGCATAATAGGAGTTATTATTAGAACAAGCATTTGCAATGCAATAGGTCTCGCATTATTAAAGTTTGAGCTATTGGCATTTTAAATAATGCAACACCAATAGCTCAAACTTTAATAATGCGAGACCTATTGCATTGCAAATGCTTGTTAATGTGGTGCTTAGCAGTGGATTCATCGCCTGCCAGTGCCTGGACAAATACTAAAGTGCTTTTAGGCCAGCTGCTAAGCTATTTTTTTAGCTTCTCTCATACTTAGTGCTGTGGTCCACTCACAGGGTTGGTTGCTGCGGGGAACCGTTGGGACTGTCCCTGGTCAGGGAAGGTTCAAGGTGACGCCGACATGCACCAGCGGTGAGCTGAGCACCAACTTGTCTGCTGTTCAGCTCCTGACTGTCACTGCAGGCCTAGTGATACACAGAAGCCAGAGCTCAAATCATGGTGTCCAGTGTCGTCAACACGGCCCTGCAAATTCAATACAGCGTGGGAAGCAGACACCTTGAGTCTGCACAGTGTGTCTTCAAAAGACAAACTGCACATCCTTGATTTCTCAGCATCTCACCTACCCCACCCTTTTCCAACTCGTCACAGGGCGGGACCCACTCCCTGTGTCAAGTAGGAAAAGGGTTGGGTGACCGTCCTTTCCACTCCCTGACTGACATTAAGCCAAGGTGCTACAGGGCTTCAGTTAAAAAACGCCCTGGGCTAATCTTAACCCCACGTGTTCTGGGGGTGGAGACTGGTCTATTATGCAGAGTCTTTTCCGAGCTGATGATCTCACAGGCCTCTGGACTGTGTGATCGTCAGGCCGGTAAATACTGTAGACTCTTAGCCCACCCACTGACAGCAGGAGGCAGTGTGTCATGAGACTCATCATAGTGAAAGCAGCTCGGGCCCCAAGCAAAAGACGTGTGTACATTATTTTTTCATACAGATTTAAACAGTTTGCTTTCACTCTGGAAATAGCCTACCCTGGGGATTGAAAGTAAAGGGGGCGGAGCCCCGATGCCCTAGCACAGAAACCGCCACTGTCCCCTGGGTCTTTAGTTTTCAGCAAATCAAACACTCACCCCCAGTCAACTGATCTGGGTTTAATCCATCACCATTCTTTAGCTCACTCCACCACCCCAGTTCAGACATGGCCATATGCAAATCATTCTGACCCTGTGCCTCATGGGAACAGTCCAGCCCGAACTGCCAAGCCATGTCTTCCCTGGACCGGAAACAAGCATCCTGGGACCAGTTTCGGGTTCATAACCCTCTTCATCCAGGCTATCTTGAATCCAGTGGCTCCATCCATCACCAACCCCTTTTATACCGTAGAATACAATTGTGCATCAATTTCTCTGAGGAGAAGGCGTCCGACTGCTGCCTGTGGGCGGAACTGAGGTTTACAGAGCGCAAGAGAGAGCGTGATCTTCCGGGCACTGGAATGGAATGGAATGGAAAGGGCTTTTGTAAAGCGCGGACAGTTACCCTGAGGCATCCAGGCGCTGGTGGGTAGAGGAACTTCTGCTGGGGTGGATCGCTGGTGGATGATTTTATTTAGATATTTTTTGGTTGAAGAGGAAAGTTTTCAGTTGTTTACGAAAGGTGAGCAGGTTCGGTTTGGATCTTAGGTGGAGGGGGAGAGAGTTCTACATCTTGGATGCGTTGTAGGAAAAGCTGCGACCACCTGCTCTGGCTCTTCGTATCTGTGGAACAGCAGTTAAAAAGGCTTTGGATGAGCGGAGATCTTTTTTGGGATGGTACGGGGTGATCAAGGAATCAGCAGCCCCGATTTCCAGAAGGATTGGTGGGTAATGCACATGGCCTTAAATTTGAACCTCTCTCTGACAGGGAGCCAGTGCAGGGATTTCAGGCCAGACCTATATAGAGTTTCTACGGGATATTCCGAGGAGGGTGCGTGCAGCGCAGTTCTGGACCCGCTGAAGTTTGTTTAAGCAGTATTCTGGGGATCCCAGATATAGAGCGTTGCTGTAGTCTATACGAGACTGAATTAGGCCCTGGATGACTACCTGTTTTGCCTCAAAAGGGAGGAGTGGTAGGATTTTTTTCAGTTGCCTAATTAGGCCGAAGCAGGTTGCTGACACTTTGGTGACTTGTGTGTTGAAAGTCAGAGCTTTGTCTAGCCATACTCCAAGACTCTTTATGTTGTCTATGGGTGCGGGGGGATCGCCTAGGCTAGGGGGCCACAGAAGCTCTAGAGTGGAAGGGGCCTGAGAGCCGAGGAGCATTAGCTCCGTCTTGTCCCCATTGAGCTTTAGGCATGAGCTTGTCATCCAGCTCTTTACCTGCTCCAGACAGGGAATCAGGTTGGTTTGTGATTGCTGGCTATCCTTGTGTGCAAGGGAGACCACTAGCTGAGTGTCATTCGCATAAGTGACGATGGTAATGCCGTGCGGACGAACAATCTCTGCCAGTGGTCTCATGTATGCATTGAAAAGCGTGGGGCTAAGTGAGGAGCCCTGTGGCACTCCACACCCCAGAGGCTTGCTTGCGGAGACTGAGGTTCCTTCAAAGACACTGAAGGTACGGTCTTTAAAAAAGGATTTAAGCCAGGCCAGGGCTTCTCCCGATATTCCCAGACTTATTAGACTGTGGAGGTGGATTTGATGGTTCACCGTGTCAAATGCGGCACTCAGATCAAGGAAGATCACTGCCACTGCTCCTCCTGATCTAAGATCTGCCTTGCCTCCTCTGTAACCGCTACCAGGGCCGTCTCCGTACCATGCTTGGGTCAAAAGCCAGTCTGTGTAGTGTCCAGCAGTTAGTTACTCTCGAAGAATTTGGTTAGACAGGTGTTAACATGCTTTTCAAGGAGTTTGCTTGTCCAGGGGAGTAGTGAGATAGGCTGATAGTTATTGAGGTTGCAAGGGTCGAAGTTTTTTTTTTTTAAGACTGCACGTACCCTCGCATGTTTCCATGTTGGTGGGACTGTGCTAGTTGTTATCTAGGATTTCAGCTGTTCCAGTAATGTGGGGAGAATTACCTGTCCAACCGAGATCAGTGAGTTTGGTGGGGAAGGATCACAGGGTGAGACAGATTTTATTTGGTGCATTAACAAGTCTAGTGTGACTGAGTCGGTATACAACCTTTAGCACGCATCTTGTAGCACGCACTACCATTATCACGCATCTGTTACAACGCATACCATTACAACGCATAGGGCTTTGAGGCGATCTGACTTAGGGAATGGCTAGTGAATAGGTTAATTTACTATCCAATAACCTTTCCTAGTGTCCACGGGGACTGGTGTTGGAATAGTAAATTAAACTATTCACTATCCAGCACCCAAAGCACTATGCGTTGTAAAGGTATCGCGTTGTAAAAAATGCGTGGTAATGGTATGCGTGGTAAAAGTGTGCGTGCTAACATCATACATCCGACTGAGTCTAGTTGTGGGAGGTGGGCTAAGGTGTTGTGGAGAGATACCTCTGTTTCTGCTATGGAGGAGTAGCTTTTGGAGGAGGATGTGTAGATGTTATTTATTTTAGTAGAAAAGAACTCAGCTAGATAGTCACATCGTGGGGGTTCAATGGGGTTAGCGATTGAGGGCGGGGGAAGCGTAGTGAGGCTTTTTACCGTTCGGTACATTTCTTTGGGCTTGCACTTGGCTGCCATTATTTTAGCCTCATAGTAGGCTGATTGGGTCAGCTTTATTGCTGACTTATAGGCTCTGATGGCATCTCTGTATATAATTTTATCTGTGGCCATGTAGTTTAAACAACGCCACTTCCTTTCAAGCCTCTTACAGGTACGTTTTTTTTCTCTGAGCTCTTCCGTGTACCAGGGGGCTGTTTTATGGTGTCTTTTTGATCTGATGATGCCAAGGGGTAGTATGGAGTCTAGTGAGCTTGTGATCCAGCTGTTGTACTCGATGTTGCCTTTGGAGGGGTCACTGTTGAGTACCGGTTTAGTTGTAGTGAGGTTGATAGCCCATTTATCCGGACAGAGTTTGGACCAGTTCCTAGATCTAAAGGGGGGGTGGGGGGATGGGACACACTTGCGTGTGTGTGGTCCAGGTGATTGGAATGAGGAAGTGATCAGTACATGGGAGGCGAGTGAGGGCGCCAACTGTTAGTTGGGGGCAGTTGCTGAACACCGGATCTAGCAAGTGGCCTAGTATGTGGGTGTGGGAGGGGACGAGCTGTTCTAGTTCGATTGCTGCTAGACTGGCTATGAGTTCATTAGCGACATTGTCCTGATTGTTGTCGAAATGTATATTAAGGTCGCCTAATATTGTGAAGTTCGCCGATAGGGTGGTTAAGTCGGCCACGGTATGAGGAAGTGCAGTGGGGAATTGTTTAGGTGCTCCGGGCGGGCGGTAGATAAGGATGCCCGTGAAACTTTTGTTGGGGGAGAATTTGATGGCGAAATGCATGCTTTCACAGTCTGCGATGGGCTCAGGTGTGCATCGGCAGGTATAAGTGTCTTTATAGATGATGGCGAGCCCCCACGTTTTCCCTGAGCGCGGTCTAAGCGTGCAATCTGGTAGTCTGGTGTGAGTGCTTGAACCAGGTCAGGTTCAGAAGCCTGGGTGAGCCATGTTTCGGTCAAGAAGAGTATGTCTGGCATGAGCTCATCCAGCAGCATTGAAATCTCCAAACGGTGTTTTGGGAGTGATCTGCAGTTTAGTAGCAGCATTTGGTATTCCCGCAGCTCCTCCTTCTGCAGAGGGCTGGAGAGCTCTCTTTTGCAGTGAGGGCATTGGTGGGGGATTTCCAGAGGATGGAAAGTTTGGCCGCACTTGGCGTTGTTAGTGTGCCGTAGCTGGTAGAGGGTATCAATGCTGTATTGCCTATTTGTTCTTGTGAGTGAGGAAAAGGTTGTTGGGGGGGTGGCCCCTGGCCCCAGCTGGCCGCGGACGGGCACAGACAGGCTTGCCTTTGGCGCGCCTTCGGCGCGCTGACGGCGCGCCCGCTGCGCTGGTCCGCTGCGCGTTCTACAAATGCACATCTTTTGTAGTGGTGGAAGGGGCGTGACCTGTAGGCTTGCGTGGCTAATGGCGGCTGTAACTTTTTCCGACCCGCGGCAGCGTTGTCACAAGCTGCGCAGGGATGTTCCAGCAGGTCTGCAAGGGGGGGGAAGTGCCCAGGGAGCAGAGTGTTACAGGTAAAAGCAGTTTTGACAATCATACAGTTTTTAAAAAATGCGAGCGATGTCTCCCGGCTTCCGCCTCAGGAGTCAGTTCTCTAGTGCGCGCTAGTCATTCAGTGCGCCTTAAGTAGAGTAAAAAGGGGCGTGGCCTCCCGGCAGTGGGCGTGGCCTGTAGGCTTGCGAGGCTAATGGCTAATGGCGGCTGTAACTTTTTCCGACCCGCGGCAGCGTTGTCACGAGCTGCGCGGGGATGTTCCAGCAGGTCTGCAAGGGGGGGGGGGGGGGGGGGGAGTGCACAGGTAAAAGCAGTTTTGACAATCATACCGTTTTTTTAAAAAATGCGAGCGATATCTCCCGGCTTCCGCCTCACTGGCTGCCCATACATTTATGAGCCAAGGAAGCTTCCCTTGCTGATCTAATGTCCATTACCACCCGCTTTTGTACCGCTTTTGGCCGCCATAAGTGTGGCAGGGTATGCTCAGACATGAGTCCCTTGCTCACTTTGCCACTGGATTCAAGCAAGCCGGGCTGAAGACGGCTGAAGTGCCAGAAACCGGTCCTCGGAAGCTTGTTTCCGGTCCAGGGAAGGCATGGCTTGGCAGTTCGGGCTGGACTGTTCCCATGAGGCACTGGGTCAGACTGATTTGCAAATAGCCATGTCTGAACTGGGGTGGCAGAGTGGGCTAAAGAACGGTAATAGATTAAACCCAGATCTTTTGACTGGGTGTGAGTGTTTGATTGGTTCAGATGCTCCGTCCATTACCACCCCCTTTTGTACCGCTTTTGGCCGCCATAAGTGTGGCAGGGTATGCTCAGACATGAGTCCCATGCTCACTTTGCCACTGAATTCAAGCAAGCCGGGCTGAAGACGGCTGAAATGCCAGAAACCGGTCCTCGGAAGCTTGTTTCCGGTCCAGGGAAGGCATGGCGGCATGGCTTGGCAGTTCGGGCTGGACTGTTCCCATGAGGCACAGGGTCAGACTGATTTGCATATAGCCATGTCTGAACTGGGGTGGCAGAGTGGGCTAAAGAACGGTGATGGATTAAACCCAGATCTTTTGACTGGGTGTGAGTGTTTGATTGGTTCAGATGCTCCGTCCATTACCACCCCCTTTTGTACCGCTTGCTGATCTAATGCACTAAAACACAAGCGCAATTTATTTTCATTCCAATACAACTAACTTAAAGCATTTAATAAAACGCTTGTTTGAGCTGACTGATATAAATCTTTTCTTATCCTAATATGGTTGTTTTTTGCTTTTTTGCATGAATAAAAGTAAAGGCCGCACATTATTTTGTTGGATTTGATGTTTCTCATGGACGCCATTATATTGCGCTTATGGTACCGACATGAGAATGCAGTTTTTAAATCTTTGATATTATTGTTGGCCTTAACCAGTAGGATACTGTAGCTCCAGACTTCAAACTAGCATTCCTGAGTGCCATTGATACTGGGACCTACCCCACAAGAACTGCAACTCGCTGAACCGTCGGTACAAAGGTAGCAGTTCTGTGTCTTATTAATCTTAACCATCTCTTTTTACCACATATAAATTGAAAACTGGCATGGTCAGAGCCTGTTTAGTACTTGCGCGTGAACTGTAAAAACAGTTTTTACAATTCTTTTTTAATTGCTGCATAGTTCAATGAAACTAAGAGTACCTTCTGACAGTGCTGACAGAAAAAGATCTTCAATGTCAACACGAACAAGATCTTTCTGTTAGCAAAGCGAAATGGTGCTTTCATTGTATCTCTAAAACACAGCATTTGATATGTATGTCAACAATCTGAAAGAAAAAAGTAAATATCGAACGCTGTGATTTTTAGAGGTTAGATGAAACTGTCATTTCGCTTTGCTAATAAAATGATTTGAATGAGTCCATGATTATTTCTAAAATGTTCTCAATGTGATAGAAAACCATATTCGATATCTACCATCGTATATATGCTTTACCAGTTTAATCACAATGGTGTATAGATGTTTTTAAATCAATTTACTTACTCAGGCAAGATGAAGATGCCTATTAATATATTACATTTAAGTCTACATATTTTCTGTAATTACAGAACTCCCAAACTGCACAGTACCAACAAATCGTTCTTAATAGCCAATAGTTAATTAAGCACAAGCATTTTAGGTTAATTTAGCACAAGCATAAAAATCAGTTGGCTCCAGAATGCCTCGTATCAGTTTTGCATCGGTTCCAGTTGTGTTTTTTTTTCTTCCTGTAACCTCCCCAGAATTACATTTTTAGAGGACAACTAAGTCCCAAGCAGCCATATAATGTGGCCTAACGTTTTGGGCGGTCGACCCCGAAATTGGGGAACCGGGTTAGAGTCTCGGTAGGGGCGCGCAACATTCTGTGATTCTGGGCAAATCACTTAATCTCCCCGTGCTTAACAAAAATGATTGTGTCCGTCTGTAACATAACTAGTGCTCATGTAAAGCGCTCTGATATCTTCTGATCCAGTTCGCGCTATATAAGCCGCAGGGTAGGCTACAGGTTGAACCACTCTTTCCTCCTACGTTTTTTAGGTCTCACCTAAACGGCGCATGCGCTGTCTCTTCGAGACCTGCTTTATTCAGGATATGGGCATTAAGTAACACCAATCTTTCTAATTGGCTGCTGTTAGAAATGGGATTTCTGGTTGGCTAGCGCTTGCGCCTAAGCCAGGTAGAAACCACCACTCTAGTCAGGGCAAGGGAGTTACATGCCGAAGATAACCCCTGCTCACCCCCTTGGTAGCTTGGCACAAGCAGTCCGGCTTATCCCAGAGGCAAAGCGTTTGCACAACACACACACACACAGCAGCAACACACTAGGCACACCACAAAAAGAAACTCCACACATAGTTCTATAAAAATAGCCTTTGTATTATCCAAAACACATCATCATAAGCACACAATGTACACTGTGCCAACTGGCACTAGGCAATATTTACAGGGGATTATATACACATGACAAGGCCAATTGGGCCGCTGTCAAAACCGTAAGAAAGTACTAGTAACACATGAGAAACACAACCATTCTATCTGCATCGCCATTAGGTATAAAACACATTGTGCCTAAACTTCCTAAGCATAAACGCATTACGCAATAGGCATCACAAGCATAAACACATTAAATAATCATATTAGGTATCACCATAAAGAATTACCCCAGCCAACTGGCCTTTCACTGGGGCTCATAATGCCCTCTGTCCAGAATGTCCAGGCTTACTTCTGGGCTTCCCAATTAGCCCTCTGGCTGCAAAAGCAAAGTGCGCACTGCACTGGGGCAGAGGAGTGTATCTCACTCCTTCATCATGAATACCAAAATGCCCCCGTGTGCAGCTGCCCGCTCTCTCTCGCGGTGCAGTTGGAATTCAGGACTTGGCACCACTGTGCCTCCTGGGTCCCCAAGGGGACTTTCCAACCATTGTGCCCGACTTGCCAGCTGCCCTCGATTGTGCTGGACAGCTGTGATTAGGAGGCCTGGCACCAACTCTGCCTTCTGAGCCCTCATGCCGAGACAATCACAAGACCTGTCCCCAAGAGAAAATAGGCACAGGCACCACGGTGCCTATTAGAGCGCAAACGTGCTCACCGGGGCGTCTCAGGACTCCTCCTGTCTTCTACTGGGCCACCGCGGGGGAAAGGCACCAACAATGTGCCTCGGTCATGCCTGTGACCACTGTAGCCCGCGAGACTCCCACTCGGTCGTTGGCCACCCGATACAGTAACACGCGGGGCTCTCTTCAGCTCACAGGAGACCCGCACAGCAACTGGCCATAACTTTGCCTGTTCTTCCGGTCGGCCGGGCTGCCATTGGCAGCCTCGGCAGCCTCCTTCTGTTGGCCCCGCCCAGAGTCAGGCAACTTGCCTGGCTTAATGGTCACGTTGCGGTGGCTCTCCGTTTCGGGTCGGGCCGCCGCTGCGATTCCTCTTCCTCACAAATGCGGGGTGGGCTCCCGCTATAAAGTAAGCATAAATGCGGGGTGGGCTCCCGCAAAAAGCCAGCAATGCGGGGAAATCCCCATGTCGGGATTCCCTCGAAATAGGTCACTGCTCCGCGCTGCGAAGCTCCAGCTCTCTTCCAGGAGCAGAAATTCAGTGCTCACGAGGCAATAAGAGCCACTGCTCCAGTAAGCAAAGTTCTAGGGGCAGAAGGCTGGGCCCAGGCAGGCCAGCTCACAGGGCCCTTCAGCAGGGAGGCAGCCTCTTGTGTCGGTTGCTCCTGCAGCCCAGCAGGAGCAGCAGTAGCAGTAGCAGGTCCACTCAGCACAAGGAAGCACACCCTTTTCATGGGGTCACAGCCACTGGCGTAGCTAGGGGGTGGCGGGGGGGTCCGCCCGAGGCGGCACAATTTTTGAGGCGGCAGGCACATGTGTGGCACATGTGTGGCAGTTGTTGCTGAGCAACCAGTGCTCGCATGTGTATTTGCAAATGCAGCCAAATCCTGCACCACCTAGCGTAGAGGTGGTGCTGCGCCGGTGCGCCGCACGCCATACTGTTTATGTGGTTCCCCGGGCCGTCAATCTTGTAGCGCGCGAAAGCTACCAATGACTGCCCTGGGGATCTTTGTTTGGCCAACCCACGCGCTACTACAGTGACGCCTCGAGTCGACTCGAGAGTCACTGCTTTCACTTTCGTTCAGTTGGGCAGCAGCTGAACTCTGACATGGCTCACTGCATCACATGCGCCTGATGACCCAGCCTGTCCCACCACCATGATGGCCCGTGCAACTGAGCCTGCCAGCTAGAGCGAATTTTGATGTTGTGATCCCAAAATTAACAGGTCTTGTTGGTTCACTTTAGAGTTTTGATGCACGTTTAGTTAAAGTATGATGCCATAATATTAGGTTTTAATGCTGAGCCTCCATAATATTGTAGCCAAAAACATCGACCCTCAAAATAGCACCATAAGTATATAATGGAGTATAGGTTTATGGTACATACCTCCATGCGGAGGTACCTTGATGATGGATATATTTTCAAGGCAAAAATGTGTGGCCTTAATAGTTAACATATACTAAGATATGAACTTACTTTCTTCATGTTCGTTTTTCTTTTTCTTGCTAGGATATGGTAGCATGATATTAAAAATTAGATATTCTAGCATGTTAAAAAAAAGCAGTAATCCACCTTGTTTTATATCGATTCTGAACCGTGTTTGGAAGTGGCATTTGCTTTAATGGCATACAGACGTAACAACATTTCGGAGCTTAATAAAAATAGGCTTCAGTTCGTCTTTTTCATAAATTGAAAACCCCTGTTAAAGTTGCATATCAGCTCGCCTGTACATCAGTGTATGTAAGCCTAACGCGTACAATCCAAAAATGGCTCTCTGTGTGTGGCTCTCTGTGTGTGGCTCTCTGTGTGTGGCTCTCTGTGTGTGGCTCTGTGTGTGGCTCTCTGTGTGTGGCTCTCTGTGTGTGGCTCTGGGTGGGTGTGTGTGGCTCTGGGTGGGTGTGGCTCTGGGTGGGTGTGTGTGGCTCTGAGTGTGTGTGTGTGTGTGTGTGTGTGTGTGTGTGCGTGGCTCTGGGTGTGTGTGTGTGTGTGGCTCTGGGTGTGTGTGTGTGTGGCTCTGGGTGGGTGTGTGTGGCTCTGGGTGTGTGTGTGTGTATGGCTCTGGGTGTGTGTGTGTGGCTCTGTGTGTGGGTCTGTTGTGTGTGTGTGGGTCTGTGTGTGTGTGGGTCTGTGTGTGCGTGTGTGTGTCTGTGTGTGTGTGTGGGTCTGTGTGTGTGGGTCTGTGTGTGTGTGTGGGTCTGTGTGTGGCTCTGTGTGTTTTTGTGTGGCATTTGCCAGAGATTAAACTTTTGGCATTGTAAATGACAATGCAATTTATTTATCTGTTTTCAAAACCAACACACAAATACTAATTTTGTCATTTACAATGACAATAGCTCAAACTTTTCAAAAGGCGAAACCATTGCATTGTAAATGCTTGTTTATTTTGCAATTTAAAGACAGAAAGTCTTTCTTTTTTAAAGAGCACCATGGAGCACTTTCACTCAAATAATGTTGGTTGCATACCTTTCTTTATGCGTGCATCGCCATATTCACTTTGTAAAACATACAAGTCACTAGGTTTGACTGTTGTTTTTGTCTGTGGCGGCTCGCAGTGTGTGGCGTCATTTTCTGCTTCCCTCACCCTTACTGTGCGTTTGGGCTCAACTTGTCTACTGGTAATTCTCAATCTCGGGCACAAAAGCAGCAGTCATCATGGCTTCATGTGGGCAGGACACAAAGGTGCAGAAGATGATGGTACAGCCTGGTCTATCTTGAAACCATTATTGTGCATGGAGCAGAGGAGGGAGACTTTAAAATGGTTATCCCAAAATATTATTTTTGGCCAATATACTCCTCTCCCTTTTAATGATGGTCTAAATCCTGCTTCTCCACTTGTTGGCAACCCACACTTGAAATCCTTGCTGTAACTATCCCAAACGGCACCCCTGTCATATAGTGATTTATACATTCTCATACATATAATCACTGCCGTTTGCTTCAGCCAAAATTTTACAAACTGTCTAGACAGTTAGAAAGGTGAGTCTGGTTGTTATATTAGCTTCTGTTGGCAGTTTCCTTAATCGCTTCATTTCAGAATCTCATCTTTCGATACCTACAAAACCTACAAAATGTAATATACACTATTACATGGGGAGTAATGCCTTGTACATGCTGGTTGGGCGCGAGTGGAATGTGTTGGCGCTATATTGGTTGGTTATGGGAGCACACACCCCAATGGTGCGAGAATCACTGTGCTGCTGACCGCCGGCCAGCTTGTTCTTCAGTCACTGGAGTTGTGCAACTAAGACTACAAGGACAAAGTGCAGTGTTTGTTTCTGGCTTTGCCAATGCTTCAAGTTACGGAACAGCAGAGTAAAATGCTTGCAAACCAAAAAACATAACTAAAATCGTTGTCATTTACACTGCCAATACCTCTAACTTTCACAAATGCAAGACCTATTGCATTGCAAATGCTTGTTTAATTTTGCCAACACTTGTACACTTTGTCAGTAGCCTTGATAGTACAGGGGAACATAGTGACAGCACGGCCAGCAGTGCGCTAACATATCCTGCAGCTTGCTGAGCTCCCAACTTTCGTCCCACAATCTCTCGACATCCAGGTTGTGAAATGGCATGTGGAGATCCAAAACCCTGAGCAGGTGGGGAATTGTGCCATGCTAAAAAATGATGAGGCTGCCATGAAAAAAGGGCACAAGCTCCCTGTGGTGTATACAAGATGGAGTCTGCCATGTGCAACAAGCGGAACTGTGCCACTATACATAAGCATGGGCGAATTTTGTGAATCTGGCGTTCGCGTATTTGCGAACTCGCAATCTGCAAAATCCGCGAATTCTCGCGAATTTGCGGATTTTTATTTCTTTTGTGTTCGCAAGGGTTTCTGCCAGTTCGCGAGGGTTTTGTACCACTTCGCAATTGCTTACTTACTTGTCGGCTCGCAACTGTCGCGACTTTGTTGTTTCTACGTCTGGTTCATCATCACAGGTTCACAGCACCCTCTGTTTCACCACTACCACCCTCTGATTCACCCATGCCACCCTCTGGTACATCACTGCCACCCTCTGATTCATCACTGTAGATTATGGGGGGGAAAAGCAAGCACACCTGCCCTGCTTCAACTGACATGAATTAATTTGGGGTTGATTAATGTGTCACTGAATTTAAACTTCCTGTCTGGCACCTGCTTCCTTATCTGTAATTTGCTTTCTGTTGCAGTGCAATTTTTTTTCCCAGGACCTTTGTGGCCTACTTGTAGCTATTCTATGAGCCTGCTGTGAGGGTCAGAGCAGGGTCATAGAATAGTTGCAAGTAGGCAACTGAACTCTGGAGGGGCCCCTCAGGAAGCACTACAGGGAATGGTTACTAATGATGAGTTTGAACTTTTGCACCTGCTGAGTGCTTTCAGTTTTGCAAAACTCGTTTTTCTGCAGAACAACAACTGTAATGCCCCAAACAAACGTAGGCAACTGAACTCTGGAGGGGCCCCTCAGGAAGCACTACAGGGAATGGTTGCTAATGATGAGTGAACTTTTGCACCTGCTGAGTGCTTTCAGTTTTGCAAAACTCGTTTTTCTGCAGAACAGCAACTGTAATGCCCCAAACAAACTTACTTGTGAAAGTTGATTTCTAATCCAAAAGTGATCCAAAGAAAGTCAAAAAGGCCTCAAATCCAAAAAAGTGCAGGCAAATGTCAACCTGAGGAGTTATTCTGATAAAAATCATCATTTTCAGAAGGCTTATGCTGCTTGCTGGTGGATTTCTTGTGCAGAATTGCAAATTTTGTAATTTCGCAAGTGCGAGATTGTTGCTGCCCGCCGCATCTACATGTTCGCAATTGCGAACTCTCGCGATGCGTCGCCAAACTCCCGCGGGATCCCGCAGCAAGATCCAAAATGGCGCAGCACTCGCAAAATATCGAGAAAAACAACTCGGCAAACGCTGAATGACGGTAAGTGAACGCCGCAAGCCGCAATATTTTATCACCAAGCAAAAAAATCCGCTGCGTGCGAATTTGCGAGAGTTCGCGGATTGCGAATTTACCGAAAATCCGCAAAATCCACGAGCGGAACGGATTTTCCGCCCATGCTTAACTATACAGCATGGGCAGACATGGGATGGGGCACCCGACAAGGACTGCAACAAAGACTATTGATTTTGTGCCACTCCCTCCACACAGGGAGTGATGCATTGAGTGGTGCACCCAGGGAAGGAGGCCCATGACTATGACAGTTAAAGGTGGGTGCTACAGCTTGCATAAACAGAATGATTCCCTTGGAGATCCAGATAAAAGTACCTGGGGGATGCTAAATGAGGACCAGGATAAGCACTGACCAGCTACATTAAAAACAGACTACGATTCTCTGGACTGAAGCGAGAGCCGCAACCAGATACTGGGGAACCAGCTACACATGGAGACATAGCTGCTACAGGCCCCCAAACTACTGCAGGGAGAACTGAAACGTACTGTATGAAACTTTTAGGAAAAGAAACCCAATTAGTATCTTAGAGAGGAAACTAGTCATCTGTTTCGGTACATCAACAATGAGCGGAGCTGAGACCTCAATGGTCGGTCTTTAATTGCAATTAACGATAGCAGAGAGGTGAGTGCCTACAGTAGAGGTACTCAGTAGTGGAGCTCTAAGCCTGGATTGCAGAGGGAAGAGACTGTTTCCATTAGCGTGCTGGAAAGATGGGGAGCCCCAGGTTCAAGAAAGGCAGATGGAGGTCCACTACCCAGCCTGAGGCCACATCACCACATATAGATGATCCCATTGACCCACTCACGATGACACAGAACACCATGATGGGACTTTAGACCTCCGATACTAAGCTGGATCACATAGTAGCAGCCAACTACACACCAAGAGAAATTCATGAAACTAACATTAATGAAGGAGCCATAGAATTGAATATCTTGCGTGATAACCACCTTAAATGAATGGATAAAGTGAAACATAATGCGGACATTCCAGAAGAGATGAAAAGCACAAACACTGGTCTTCAAAGACAATTGACTCCCCTAACAGGGAGAATGGACTTGTTAGACAAAAGAGTGGAAGACACAGAAGGCCGGTCTTCAAAGACAATTGACTCCCCTAACAGGGAGAATGGACATGTTAGACAAAAGAGTGGAAGACACAGAAGGCCGGAAAAGGAGAAACTATATCTGTTATTTTGGCCTACCAGAGAAAATTGAAGGAACTGAAGTGATTTCTTTCCTGGAACATTGGCTGACCCTGGAAGTAGCATCACAGGGCTTATCCAAGTTCTTCATGTGGAGAGGGCTCACAGGGTGCCTGAGAGAAACCACTCTGCTAGGATTGCAGCCCCACCGTAAGTCACTAGTCTTTTGCAATAGAAGGATCACAATCGAATATTGCAGCAGGTCCAGACTTCGGGTGGCTTCCATCTTCAAAACTGTATGATGGTTCTCTTTCTTGACTGTACCATGGTGCCACAACAGCAACTAGCTTCCTTTTTAGAATTTAAGAAGACTGATAGTGAAGAAGGGATCAAGTATATGCTACTGTATCCAGTCTGTCTCGATGTTACTAGATGGTCAACAGATCTGGGTTTAATCCATCACCGTTTGTTAGCCCACTCTGCCACCCCAGTTCAGACATGGCCATATGCAAATCAGTCTGACCCTGTGCTTCATGGGAACAGTCCAGCCCGAACTGCCAAGCCATGCATTCCCTGGACCGGAAACAAGCTTCCGAGGACCGGTTTCTGGCATTCCAGCCGTCTTCAGCCCGGCTTGCTTGAATCCAGTGGCAAAGTGAGCAAGGGACTCACGTCTGAGCATACCCTGTCAACTTATGGCGTACAAAGCGGTACAAAAGGGTGTGGTGATGGACGGAGCATCTGAACCAATCAAACACTCACACCCAGTCAACAGACCACATGGATATAGTGGCGGCTGGTGACATTTCAAAGTGTTAAGGCATAAAAGTTGGGGCTGAGTTTTACGTAGGGAGTACGTGAAGTGAGCAAGCTCAACTACAAAGAGCTCGCAAGCGGTAGAAGACCAGAGGAGCATTGCAAGAACCATCAATGTCACAGTGGCCTACCGTATACGCCTGACCCAAACAAATGCATGGATGAACTATCAATATTTTGTTTTCTACGCGACACACCTAATGTTGAGTGGCTGCAACATCTGTTATAAGATGATGTGATCAAGAAGCAGTCTGTGTGCACAGAGTTCTTTTTAAAAAGTTCTATTAATTTCCTCAATCAGTCATCTGACTCCAAAGACACGTTCTGTATTGGACTCAACCGCTGAAAGACGTTTTGCAGAGGACCTAACTGCTGCTACTTGTTATTATGATAAAAAATAAATGATCCGTGTAATGGCCTTATTAATTAAAATGACGTTAGGAACGTGTTCAAATTCAATAATTCAGCATATTTGAAGGCAACATCTCTCTACTGTGGTATAATGTAAACAATATATCCATATTCCTTACTGAATACTATGCATTATTAGCAGTGGTTATTTGTGAAAAAATAAATGCTGTGGCTCTAATCTGTAGGCAGTTCCACCAGACCGTCTCACCTTTAAGCGCTGCTTATAACAGAACTAACCAAAACCCTACAAGGGGGAGAAGATGTGGTATAAGGGCCAGAGCTGCCGACTTTGGCGCTTGGGAACCGGGTTCTAGTCTTGGCGTAGACTCAAAGTTGTGTGTTTATGGGCAAATCATTTAATCAAAAAATACAATAAAAAAATACAAAAAATGAAAAATTAATGTGTCTTTAACTGGTGCTCATGAAAAGTTTACCTTTGGGTCGAGTTAGCGCTATCAGCGCTGGTGCTGACGACTGGCTCAGATTAAACACCTATTTTTAGTCTTGCAGAAAAATGTGTGCTGTCGCTTCTGTCTTAGTTTGTAATACCTTAGGCGTGCAGCGTGCTCCATTTGGAACTGGCAATCTGTGTGAAAAGTCCCTTTGCGTCAGAGTGACAGCTGGTGATGCATGATTCCAGTGAGGCCAGTAGTCCCTTGAAAGCGTTTTACAGAAGTGAATGAGGAAGTTAAGTAGACACTTCTCTCACCTCCATCAGTCAAATGTATTCGCAAGGCATCTTCTCAATAATCAAGCAACTGAAAGATGGCTCAACGAGTAAAATCCTCTATTTAATCTGGCCTGCATGTTACACGTTGGATAATAGGTAAAGCGTGTTTAACAATTCACCCTTCCATTCTCCATAACCTCGTGCTTTTAACAGCTCGGGTCATTACTTGTAAAAAACACATACAAACATACCTCTCCCCACCCCCGCCAAACTGAGACTCGTGTACACACCAACGCAGACGAATTTATTTTATTTATTTGTTTACATTTGTATGGCGCACAGCTACCCACCAAAGGGTTTCCCGGCGCAGCAGATCCCAATGTCAATGCGGTTACAGAAAACTAGATATTAAATAGCCATGTTTTTAAGGCTTTTCTGAATTTGATGTAACTCGGCTCGGACCGCAATGTATGAGGCATTGAATTCCAAAGTGTAGGTCCTAGGAGTGAAAAGGACTTGCCACCCATACATGACAGCTTGATCTTTGGAATTTCAAAATGATTTGCCGTGGAACACCGAAGAGATCTGGAAGGACGATAGGGGCGCACCAGGTTTTGCAGGTATTTTGGAGCGGTATTGGTGGAAATCCTGTGCATAAAGCATAGGGATTTAAATTTGACTCGATTTTCAATTTTTAGCCAGTGTAACTTCCTGATATATTTAGTAGTTGGAGTAGAGATGAGAATTTTCCAGAGTAGTCTGGCTGCTGCATTTTGTACTGACTGTAACCTGCGGACAGTAGCTTTATTCGCCCCCAGGTACAGAACGTTGCCATAATCTAGCCTGGATGTTATTAGGGCGTTGACAACTGTTTTCTTGGTGTTTTCAGGCAGCATCCAACAGATCTTTTTTAGCCATTTCAATATGGCGAAGCAGGTGGCCGAAATCTTTACCGCTTGCTGGTGTAGACTGAGTGAGTCGTCAATAATGACGCCCAGGTTGCGAGAATGAGTGACAGGGGTAGGGGGGGTGCCCATTTCAGTTGGCCAGTGTTGGGGTCCCCAGAGTTCTTTATTTTTGCCCAACACGATTAACTCGGTTTTTTCGCCGTTTAGTTTTAGGAAGTTTTTTTGCATCCATTTAGCGATTTTACTAAGTCCGAGTTGTAACGAAGAAGAATTGTCAGAGTCTACAGCTGATAAAGAAAAAAGCAGCTGAGAGTCATCAGCGTAAGAAAACATTAAAAGCCCTGTATCCTCCACTATCTTGGCCAGGGGACTCATATATACGTTGAAAAGCAACGGGCTAAGAATGGAGCCCTGTGGTACTCCGTGTTTAAATGTCATGGTATCAGAGCAGGCAGTTTGTGAGAATACGTGGAACGTGCGGTTTTCCAATAATGATCTGATCCAGTTGAGAGCCGCCCCACGGATGCCCAGGGAGTGGAGTGTCTGGGCGAGGACCGCATGCGACACGGTGTCGAATGCCGCGCTGAGGTCGAGTAGCACAAGTGCCACTGTTTCGCCCTTGTCCACCATGCGACGGATATTTTCGGTTACCCCCAGCAAGGTAGTCTCCGTGGAAAAACCTGCACGGAATCCCGACTGGTGGGACAGTAACAGGTCATGAATGGTGATAAAATCAGTAAGGCAACAATGTACATGCTTCTCTAATATTTTTGCAAAGGTGGGCAGCAAGGATATTGGGCGGAAGTTAGCTGGCAAATTGGGGTCTGCGCCAGCTTTCTTCAAAAGCGGATGAATCATTGCATGCTTCCATTCACTGGGTACAGATTGTTCCAGTAACGAAGCATTGAGAAGATCAGTAATAGTAGCTAAAACGTTGCTGTTAAGTTGCTTTAAAACTGAGCATGGCAATGGGTCTTTAGGTGAGCCAGATTTAATAGTTTTTAGCAGCCTTTGAACCATATCAGGATTCAGCAAGGGCCAACTATCAAGTGTGGCAGAAGATGCATCAGCCAGAGTAGGGCAATCAGGAGTACCTATGGCATTACCTGGAATAGGTGATGCACAGTTGGAGGTAGCTTCAGAGGTTGAATCATGTTTATTAGAAGCTTGGTTAATATCTTGGTGGATTTTATCAACTTTGTTGATAAAGAAGGTGGCTAACAGGTCACATTGTGTTTTAAGTTCAGGTGGAAGTTGAGATGTATTAGAGCCAGCCAGCTCTTTTACTAACTTGAAAAGTGTTTTGGAGTGGTCTAAGGCATTTGACGAACACAGCAGACACACAAGGTTTAACACAGCACACATGTACTAACCGACCGCTTAACACAGGGTGCATGCTAGTGCTTTAAATGGACAAAAATAAGTGCAGGTACTCCTCAAAAGGAGGGATATACTGGGGGTGGAGCTTGGGGCTGGCACAAGGGTGGTGCTGAAGGCGGAACAATGGGCGGGGCTACGTTTTTGACCTTAACAAGGTTTTTATGAAAGAAATCTGCATGCATTGTTAGAATATCGGATGTGTCTGACCATTAGCTTTTTACACTAATAACCATTTAATTGGCACTTACTAATAAGTGTCTATTACGAAGTAACACTTGTTTCGCAACCTTAAAAAATGAAAAGATTGGGCAAACAACTGTAAGGTTCTATATATATGCCTTGTTGTTGCATGCAGGACCTTGGGTCCGGGCCATAATTCACTAAGATATATGCCAAGGATGTCAACTTGTGACCGTCTATGCAATTTTATGGTGTGTTGGATTTCTAACAAGCCATTAACTGCCAGAGTTATCCACTTTATTCCTACTTATGGTTGCCCAATCTTTCTTACTTAAGAGAAAGGCACTGGCTTCCTGCTTCATACGATTACTAGATGTTTAGCTGTAAAAAAGCGAGCAATTCATCAGACAGTCTTTTTATTCTCGGCACTAGTGGGTGTTACTTTCTAAAATAGAAACCAGAGCTGCTTTCCAAGGGACATACTTTGTGTATTTTCAGTAAGCAGCATATTCTCTCTCGCGCTCCCACTGGATAAGATATGATGACACAGAGACACTGGTGAAGGTTCTGCTGGTGGCTCAACATTTCAACATTCCATTTTATGGGATTGAAAAGGAGTGGTGGACAGAATAAACAGGTTGCACATGTGATTTTAGATGAATAAAGGTATCTAACTTCGTTCTCTGAATACACTGTGTAATTAAAATATACACCCATATATGTAACACAGCACACATGTTGAAAAACGTCTCTGTTGGATAATTTGAATTACTTTAAAATCTTTTGTTGACATTAGTTTGCAGTATTTATTGCAATCCCACATATATAAATTTAGATAACATATATGCCTCGTATACTTAATATAGTAAATGTCAAATGTATTCTTGCATTTTTAACGTTGATAAAAGAAATATTTAAAAAAGCAACAGACGTTCACATCACGTTACAAATGGCAAGAACGTCTGTCTCAATCGGAATATGGCCACTGACCTGAAGTCCCAGTCAGGAGATGAGACTTATTACAAATAAAATGTGTTTCATGTGCTTATACTCAAATAACCCGTACCAATGACCACCTGGGGGTGCAAAATAGATTAAGCGTTTCAGTTTTCCTGCTTTTGCCATCCGATCACAGTGTGCAATAAATTGCAACCATAAGTGTGAGGTACAGGCTCTTAACTAGTCATGCATTACATATATTGGTGTTTGATTAAAATACAGCTGTATACTTCCTTGTGGCATGTAAGCCCAGATGGTTTATCGCTGGCTGCAAACATCTCTGTTCAAAGAGCATATCACATTTTTGACTGGGATCAGTGAGTTTGGTACCGAGATCCCATTATATTTACACATGCAAATTGGCAATTTAGGGCTAGATGTAGGTAATTCCCATTTACAGACTCTTAAATACCGAATTTTACCGATTCGGTATTTAAGAGTCTGTAAATGGAAAGGGGGCAGATGTAGGTAATTTTAAAATCTGAATTACCGAATCTGTAAAATTCGGTATTTGCCGATTCTGTAAATACAGAATCGGTATTTCCCATTGATTCCTATGAGCTTTGAAGCCCATAGGAATCAATGGGAAATACTGATTCTGTATTTACAGAATCGGTAAATACCGAATCCTGTAAGGGTGCAGGGGGTGTCACTTTGACGCCCTCTAGCACCCCAAGTACAGGCTTGTGTGCAATGTGGCACACAGACATGCCCTAAGGGTGCACTGGGCCAGGGACAGACTGATTTGCATATAGCCAGGTTCTGAGCTGGGATGGTGCAGTGAGATAAATAACGGTGATGGATCAAGCCCTGATCTTTGGACCGGGTAAGAGTGGTCTGCTTAATTCAGACACTCTGTTCATCACCACCCCCTTTTCTGAATCGTTTTTGGCCACTATAGGTGTGGCAGGGTATACTCAGACATGAGTCCCTTTCTCACTGCACCATCAGGATTCAAGCAAGCCGGGCCGAAGAAGGCTGAAATGCCAGAAACCGGTCCCCGGTAGCTTGTCTCCTTTCTGGTGAAGAATTGGCTTGGTAGTTTAGTCTGCCCTGTTCCCATGATGCACTGGGCCAGGGACAGACTGATTTGCATATAGCCAGGTTCTGAGCTGGGATGGTGCAGTGAGATAAATAACGGTGATGGATCAAGCCCTGATCTTTGGACCGGGTAAGAGTGGTCTGCTTAATTCAGACACTCTGTTCATCACCACCCCCTTTTCTGAATCGTGCACAGATGTGCATGCACACCTGAATTCGGTATTTTACCACACAATAGGATTGTGTGGTAAAATACCGACTCTTAAGGGCCTGTGGCACTGTAAACTGTGCCACCTACATTTGTAATTACAGATTCGGTATATTTACCGATTCGGTAATTTTACCGAATCGGTAAATATACCGATTCTGTATTTTTCAGCCCCCTACATCTGAAAACCCTAATACTGGTCGGAATCGGCCGTTTCCGACCGGTACTAGGGCTCCTACATCTGGCCCTTAGTTGTGAAACAATGGTCAGAGATAGTGAAAGTAAGCACAAACTTTTTGTTCTGTCCAGGAATATTGAAAATGCCCACTACAGGCAACAGAAACTGGAAAAAATGCTTGTATGTGTTTTGTAGATGCACAATATCAAGTATTTGACTTTTACATAGTGCTCAACATCTTGTCTTGTGATAGATGTACTGGCAAATTTGTGTTAAAAAGTCTAATGGCAGCAGTTTACATATAGCGATTTCTGCTACAGAAACGTGATTGTAGCACTCTGTTACCCTTAACAATGCCTCTTACACCCTCGCCCATTAGTTTTAATAGCCACCTCCCTGCCCCCTCTGTGTAAAAACAAAGTATAAACGAACCTCCGTTCAGCCACACCTCTGCTCTGATGACTTCCAGAGCAGTGCATGCAGACTGTGTGTTCTGGTGACAAGAGCAGCTGTTCTCTTGTAGGAGCCCAGCCCAGGCTTCCACTGTGATTAAGAGTGGAAGTTGCAGCCATGGGTCGAGGTAATTGATGAACGGAGCGCCACCTGCAACAAAGCCAGGCCTTTGTGAGTACTGGTAGTCTCCTTATTCAAGGAAAAGTGCCGGTACTCGATGCGAAAAAGTACAAAAGTGCTGGTACTCAGTACCGGTGGGTACCAGCCCATTTAAAGCACTGGTGCATACACATTGACAACACAACACACAGTAACTTCATTTAATTTTTCAATCTTACCTTGCCATGTGCAGGCTTCACTCCCAAATTTCAGAAATGCACAAGATAAAGCCTGCAGCCAGTTGGTGACGATCATCTTTCTGCCTGGATCCCGCGTGCTTCTTTACCTCCAAGGCTGCTTTCTCGTCACGTCAAAGCGAAACAACCAATCCTTCAGCTACTCTGATGCTGTTTTCTGCATGAGAGAAGCATCCAAATTGGTTGGAGCAGGCTAACCTAGCCCTCCTTTTGCAACAGGGGGACTGTGTCTTCAATACCCCGATGATAACGCAGCTGCTGGATTGGTGCAGGCAGAGGTGTGCATGTTGGGCTGGCCGTCGCAAGACAGCACCAAACAATCCGACATATGCACTTAACACATTTCATGCCATCCCTGCATCCCTGGGCCCCGTCCTCACACTCGCAAGGTGACACGGCACATGCACATGCACATGCACATGCACATCATAAGAAGCATTGGCATAACCAATCGGTCTAGCCTTTGGGACCGTATAAGTAGTTAGCCATGCAGCAAAGTGTAGAGCTGATTAACACGATTATACAATGCGTTTGGAAAATTAAGGACATGTCCATATACATCACTTTTGCCGAATCATCACCTATAGACATATTATTCTCTTCTCACAAACGTCCTGCTTACGAAGGGAGCACTTTGACAGTCGGTGCTCGCGGCGGGATCAGGGCAATGTCTCGCAAAATAATTTTCACAAAGATAAATAACGGGGCACTCCTCTTGGCTAATAAGATGTTTATTCAGATAGTGTTTCTCCTACGCGTTTCGAACTCGAAGTTCCTGAAACACTGCCATGATCAGGAACTTCGAGTTGGAAACGCGTAGGAGAAACACCATCTGAATAAACAACTTATAAGCCAAGAGGAATGCCACGTTATTCATCTTTGTGAAGACATATTATTCTGTGTACATATATTCGAGAGGAACTGAGACGACCTAATATCATGTAATCAGTTATACCTGCATATCAATCTCCACAATTGGATTACGGTGGCTGTTGTCTGCCCTGTGAGAAACTGTCCCCTCAGGCTCCCCGTCTGCCAATTAGATAATGCTGAAACAAGCTCCAAAAGCTTTTGGCTCGGTTCGGAACAATGATGTTTGAAATGCCATTTTCAAAGATTATAAAGTACCATTACAGTGTCAGTTCTTCTCTTCCCAATACCTCGATAAGTAAAGCCCCACTAACAAATTCCATATTTGTCAAAGCTCTGGTAGATAAAAGATCTGAGGTGGCGGTGGTTGCATTAGAAACAATAATGTTTTTAAAACATACATTCAAATTTGCTTAGGCTCCTGTTTGTAAATGTTACACAATTGCTTTATTTTTACTGCAGTGCAGATACAACATTGGCATTTGTGGTTAACTAGAAAAGTTATTAATGCAGCCTAACATATCCTTGCTCAGAATGTGGGTCTTTGGTGGCGTGACTTGCACGCACATGGCGGCAGTCGCATAGGAGACGAACTCCAGCGCTGTCCAACCTGTGGGGAAATTATTCGTACTTCCTCCCCCATGGGCACCTGAACCCCAGTGTCTGGGAGGAGTGGTGGCGAAGCCAAGCTCCCCTGGATGATGGAATGCCCCCCCCCCCATACGGAGCAGATGGCGAGAACAGCCAGCCCCGGGTGAAAACCAAAAGGGTGGGTGCAATGTCAGTCCGGTGGTGACTAGCTCAGCCTGGTGCAGGAGAATGGCAGCTGGAGAGAATCGCTGATAGTGAGCAATATTGAGCAGAGCAGGAAGTGTGTCCCCCCACCCACCCTCTGTATAGCGGGGAGCGGTGAGGCTGGTACCGAGGTCCGCCTAAGCTGGCTGCAACACTGAGGGACCAGCAGTGCTCGCACAGCCCGGCACGGGAGGGGTGCAGAACGGCAAGGGATTCCAAAAGTCACCCTTTTGAAGCAATCTCGGCAATCGGGCACTAGCTTAATATGTTTAAAGCTAAAGCATGAGCAGGCGTTTAAAAAAAAAAGTAAGCAAATAAAAAATAAATTTGGTTGTTGTATAGCTTTATTTCGAAATATTTCATTTCATAAAAGCATTACAGAGAAAATAAATGCAAACATAAAACAATTATACGACAAGCTGAAAAAATCACTCAATAGATACTTAAAATGTGCCACTTGGTTACAACAATTATTCTAAAAGCATTAGTGCAAATACATATTTAGCAGCTTTGAATGTGTATGATAAAAAAAGGGGACACATACAGGGAAGGGCCAGACTACTAGAATTCCGGTTGGGATCCTTACTGGAGGACCATTCTCCTCACAGTTCTTATCCTCCATGCCCACCCCAAGAATTTGGCCAGGCCGCATGCAAGCAGTGGATGGGAATCTGCTTTTAGAAGCTGTAAGGCCTCCAAATGTGACCGAGTGCCCAGCCTCTCGCAGAGCGGTTTCAGCCATCTGCGGCGAGGAGCAGCATAGGCTGGGCACTCGAACAGTAAATGGGGAATTGATTCGTCCCTGGTTGGGCAGAAAGGGCAAGTTGCTATCGTTTGCCATGGTGGTTTCCATTTGGCTGTCCTTGTGCCTACAGGCAAAACCCCTGCCCTGAATTTAAAATACAGCGCCCTGTCTGTTGTGTTCAAAATCATATCAAGGTAGGGTTCTCTGAAGGGACGGCATTTGATGGTCAAGAACTCCTCTGCTGATCGGCACAGATTTGGTTGGGACACTTTCTCGCTATCCACCCATGCCCAAAATATTTTCTTCAGCAGCTGTTTAGGGGGTGATGATCTACTAGCCCAAGCGTGCTCCAGGCCTAGAGCGCACAAAAGGCGTTTTACTCCGAGGAGCCAGCCAATCTTATTCCAGCCAGGGGTTGAGAGAAGTTCATTTAGCGCCTCCGCATAGCTTGAGAGATCTGGAACATTCCATATGCGGGCCCACAAGAGTAGGGGACGTAACTTGGCCTGATCGTCTATGGCTCGTGTTCCTGTATCTAATAATAAGGGTAGGGTGGGAGTGCTGTAGGGGAGCCGCATTAAGTCTTTGTGGAACTTATTCTCCAGATGAGATAAAGTGTCAAATTTCTGGGTGCCCCACAACTCTGCCCCATACAATGCCGCACTCACAGCCTTTGCCTTATAGATGTCGAGTATCACCCCGATTGGTTTGAGGGGTGCGGCACGGTGTTCTTTTAGGAGGGCACCTGTGACCCTCCTATGTGTCAGGATGGTTTTCTGGCGATGCGCCTTCCAGCTCATGGAATCGCAAAGCCTGATTCCAAGATAATCGAATTCCCTAACCCTTTCTAGGGGTACAGCATCTATAGATGGAGGGTGGACTGTTTTCCTGGGGGGGTTCAACACAAGGAACTTGGTTTTGCTGATGTTAATAGCCAAGCCCCCTGTGTCACAGAAGCCCTGGAACCTTGTTAGCAGGGTCTGAAGGCCCTTCGGGGATTTTGAGATCAGCAGGGTATCGTCTGCGAACAGGAGGGTTGGTATCTTCCTGCATAAATGTCGGCCTCACGCTCTCAGTATGCCAAGCCTCCACGCGGGAAGTGCCCGGACAAGGATCTTTCCTCCAGCCAGTAAACAATACCGTGCAAGGGTCCGTGCAACACATGGCGGAGTGTTCACATAATGTGAGTGTGGCGGAAGGTAAACTATTTTGAAGTGGGGGAAGTGTGCTTAAAGAAACTAACGAGCAAAAAAAAAAACAAAGACCCACAAAGCGTTTTCCTTGCGGGAGCGAGCAGGGGCACCATCTGCTTGAAAGTTCATTACAAGCAGATGCTTTCAAAGCTCGCTCCCGTAAGGGAATTGACAAACATGCACGCGTTGTCATTGAAAGCAATGCAAAGCGTGCACGTTTTTGGCCGAAAAAGTGAATCGATTCCTAAAGGTCTTCTCCTATGCAGCCCATGCGCGGTGCGTAGGCGAGACTTAAAAATAGTAATGAGAACATTTTAATTAATTTAGTAATTATTGGTTTACTTCTACTCTTGCAGCAGGTTGGGCAACGCTCCTCGATCCTAAAGAGAGGAGGTAAAACAACCCAATTGCTACAGCTTGACTTTTGGCCGACCATTAAAAATACACCACTAACTTTAGAAAGAGTGAATGCCTTCAATGCCAGAAATACGTAGCTCAAGGTGCATACCAAGGGAGGGAAATTGGAAGATTGCTTGCCTAACTGGTAAAGAGCAAGGATAGTCGAAGTATCCATGTACGAGATACAACTGGCATCATCATACGCACACAGCGGGGCATACATGAGGTATTCACACAAGACAATAGGGATCTCTATAGCAGTCAGGCTCATGTACTGGGAGAATTGACTGAGGCTTTTTTGGACTGGACCTGGGGAATACCAGTTCTGAAGGAAGAAGTAAAAACCACCCACATAGATATGACTGTGGATAACCCTGGAACAAAGTTACTTCGGGCTGAATTAGTATTCCCTTGACATGGCCTATGTCAGTGCTCAAATTGGACTATAAAATACTCAATAAAGTCCTGGCCAGCTGATTGCAACCACACTTGCAGGTGCTGATACACAATCAAAAGAAAAGGATTTTCCATACTACAATAGGTCTTTTAACATAATACAGCTTTTCAGCATATTGGATGGAGCCAGACTGTTCTATCGCCCCACAGCTGTTGTGACCTCTATAAAATTACAAAAAGTGTTTGATTCCATAAACTGGGACTACCTGTGAGCGGTAATGAATGCAAGAATCTAGGGGGGAGATGAGACAAATGGATCACCTTGCTGTACATTCGTGCTAAAGCGAGGATATGGACTGGTCGGTGCATATTGGACGTGTACACAGTGCATTGAGGGACCTAGTTGGGCTACCCTATGTTACCAATGTTGACAGTAGAACCTTTCACTATTGTTGTGCTCATAAAGGCAACGAGCATCCCTTGGAGAATCATGGAGTCTGCCCGATAGCGGATGCCACAGTGCGCTATCTCCATAATGTTGACACTGTGTGTGATTTATGGAAGACCAGCGGACTGTATCTGATCTTCACCAACAAGACAGTCTTGTGCATTCCCAATCTCCCCAGACACATAACAGACCCTACCTATAGTGGGACATGTTAGACCTGGCACCTTGGCGTGAGTCTCCCTTCCACTTTTTGCTGATGTGCCTCCGATGTTTTGCTGGTTTTCCGATACTCAGGGCACTGCGCCACGGCTGATCCGTGCCGCAGTGCAAGTGCTCCCTACTCTAAACTGTACATACGATTGATATCCATGATTGGTGCATTGGATTTACTGTCAGTCCCTAGTAACGCGCACGAGAGAGTGCCGGGGCGTGTAGATGCCAATACTGCTGGTGGGCTTGCAGCGCTGGTTGCGCCACCCACCCAAGCAGCCGTAAAGGTGTGTCTGGGAACTGCGACCGCAGAACCCGCGTGCGGTCTCGTACTGTCACGCTAGCTGGGCAAGTGTCCCCACTTGCCAGCACCGACCCTTCCCTTGACTACATATTAGTCACCCCGATGGTAGGCCTGCGGGCAGGGTGCATTGTAGGTGCAAGGAAGGACAAGCCCTGATGTGCGTGGCATGTCCTGGTAGTGACTTACAACGAAGACCGTATTTCACTACTGAAGGCTACCTGCTCCATTAGGCCAGACTGAGCTGCGAGGATTATTACAACCTATAACCCCCGCAGGCTCAAGGAGCATGGTAGTGAGTCATGTTTAGTATGCCTGGACTCAGGGTGATGAGATATTTCTTGTAGTCAAGTTTATTTCATTATCCTGGGTTTGCAAATGCTACTTTTAGAAAGTTAGCATTTGCTTGCCTAACCATTTCAGTTGCCTCTGCCAGTATGTGTATCCGACTGTCTGGGATGTGTGAGTGACAGGGCTGGAGGGATGACAGGTGGTGAATGCGCAGATTACACCTTAGTGGGAGGTAGGAGTGCCTCTTGACTCGAACTGTCACTGTGCTCGGCCACCACAATGCTGGCTCCACCCTCCTGGGGAGCGGCGGATGACTCTGCCGGCACCTGGCCCAGGAAGGGCGAAGCCCCATCAACAAGGTACTCTGGCCACCCCTGTCCGGACAATGCTGGCTCCACCTCCTGTGGGGCGTCTGATGCGCCTGCCCCTCACACTGAAAGCAGAAGCCGGAGTACACCCGCCGGGGTACTCCAGAACTGAGAGTGGCTATGCAAAGGCCCCCCTGGCCTGCGAGAACAAAAGAATTGGCCTATAAAAGATGGAGCCCTGCTCCTTGAAAGTTAGATCCAGTTTGGGCCACAGAACGACTCTGCCCTACGAGAAGGACCGCGAGAAGACAAGGAAGGGTGCTGACTCTTGCCTGTGTCTGGTGCCTTGCTGCTGAAGGAGAGGAAGACAAAAAGACTACGAAAAGACTTTTGTGCTACTTGTGCCAAACTCTGCAAAGAGATCTCCAAGGGCTTGGAACTGAACTTGCCCCCTGACCAGCGTCCCAGGACCAGTGGACGCTAAACCCCCCTTGGAAGAAAGCGACTGCGGGTGCTGACCATCGCCGCAGTACCGACAAAGAGGAAGCTCCTCTAAGGCATCCACTCCCTCCCGACCACCGTGACCGGGGCCCAAAGCTACAGCGGAAGCACAGTGAGGACCAGCCGCCGCTGGCCCAAACATCGTGACCACACCTGCGCTGGGAGCCCGAGAGCAAAGCGAAGGAGGACCCGTCTGGTCCGAGCTATCGAGGCGACTGCATAGCGAGCCGTCCCTCACCTGCAAGGACAGACTATTGCCTTACGAGAATCCACAAGGTCGGCAACCTGCCCGACAGCCCAGCTGTGAGCCCACAGCTGCACCGACATCTGGCTGGGTACGTCCTGCACTTGGGGACCGTACTGCCACTTATCACCGCCACACAGCCGCCGACTCCAAGGTCGGAGCAGCCGACGAAGAGAGGACCGTGCCGCCACAGAGCACCGCTGCCCCGGGCGACCAGTGACCTGCTCGGCCGAAGAGCCGCAACGATCAGCGACACCGGGAAGGCAACGCGACGTGGGACAGATCCCCTGGAAGCCGCTGGCTCCACAAAGACCTTTGTTTAACGCCGGCCTACGGGCCTCAAAAGAACTACAATAAGAACTGTGGTAACCCAAAGCTAATAATCTGCAACCGTATCCGTAAAGTTATTGACTGTATTCACAAGCCTGCGTAAAGTCTATATAAAGAGATATATTTTTACAAGAATACAGTCTGGTCTCGTTGTGTGGTGGGTTGGTTGTAAAGGTGTACTGTTGCAAGTGTTTAACCCTATGTGCCCCAAAGATTAGCCTAAGACTGCTTAAGCCACACTACCTAGAGGGTAAGCAGAGGTTGTCTGGAAGGTAACCCTCAGCCCTGACGAGGAAGAGAGAGTCCCTGCTTGTCGCTAGTGTTGCACTGCGCCAACTAGAGCCTCCCCCTTCCTACATTGGTGGCAGCGGTGGGATTTCGAACTTACACTTGCGATAGTTATACCTGAGCTTCTGACCACTACACAAGGATTACGGTACAGTTACTAAACCACAGACTTTGCCTTTTGAAAGAAGATTCCGAGTGCAGAAACCATGCCGGGCACAAAGAGCCTGGATGGAGCGGAGTCCACGACCTCCGAGGTTTTGGAGATAGAATGGGACGCCGCAAAGCTGGACAAATACTCAAAGATGGAGCTGAAGTTTTTTTGTAGGAAACTAAAGGTTCCACACGCTGGTTGCAAAAACAAGCCGGAGCTCTACAAGGCCCTGAAAGCCTGGATAGAGTCCCGAAAGACCCCGGAAGAGCAAGACGTCCTCGCCGAGCAGAACGCAACGGAGGAGCAGAATGCGCTTGGGGATCTGATCGATCTCGAGCGGCAGGACAGCGAGCACAGCTTGGGTAAAGGCCTGTCGCCAGAGGAGCTGGCGGACAGGAAGGAAACCCGGAATCACGAAAGAAAGTTGGCAGAATTGAAAATCCAGCTGGAGCTTGAAACGAAAAGAATGGCGCTGGAAGAGCGAAAGCACCAGATGGATTATGAGGTGAAAATGAGGGAGATAAGTCTCAAAGAGAGAGACTTGGATCGGCCTCCCTCTGGTGGCAGCACATCGCCAGTGCAGGTAGAGTCAAGAGTGCATATCCCGAAGGACGTAGTCAAGGAGTTCTTTAAGGGGGATGACATAGGACAATGGTTTAGGGCATATGAGGTAGCCATGTCCTCCCACCGGGTCCCTGAAAAGGATTGGGGAGCGGGGTTGTGGGGAAGGTTCCTTAGCGAAGGGAGAGATACCTTGCTAGATTTGCCCGTTGAGAATCAGAGGTCCTATACCCACATGAAAGAAGCTTTGTTGAACAGGTACGGGCTTACCCCTGAAATGTATAGACAGAAGTTTAGGGGATGTACTAAGCGGCCTGGGAATACGTATGTGGAATATGTGACTTACTTTTGCAGAGCACTGGATGGTTGGGTGAAAGGTAACAAAGTGAATGATTTTCAAGGTCTCTTTGATTTAATTGCATGGGAGCACTTGTCTGATCACTGTTTTCCTGAGTTACGCCAACATCTGATCGATAGCAAGCTGTCCAACCCGAGGAAGCTTGCTGAGGAGGCGGACCGCTGGCTCAGCACCAGGGTCCACAAGGGTCCCGTGGGAGATTCCGCCAAGAGTGGGCAGGGTCCCCAGCAGAAGAGTGGGAGGGACAAGGGGGGAAAACAGAAAGGGTTCCAAAAAGGCCCCCAAAGTAGTTCCCAAGGGAATCCGCAGCAGGGTTCTCAGCCTCCCCCACCCCCGAAGCAGAATGGGGCCCCGACAGGTAAACCTGTTCCAAAGGGGCCCTTCAATTGTTTCAAATGTGGCGAACCTGGGCACATATCGAGTGACCCCAAGTGTCGCCTCTTTGGAAAACCCGCACCCACTGGTGCTCCGCCCCGACAAGTGACTAGCGTTCACCTGGGAGAAGAAATGATGGTCCCGGGGGGTGGAGATCCCGTTCACATGACCCTGGTCTCGTTAGGAGACAGTGAGATGATCCCTACGAACTACCTGCCCTCTAACACTAAGAAATATGGGCAGGTGGTGATCATCAATGGCAAGGAAGCTGAGGCTCTTAGAGACACAGGAGCCAGTGTGACTGCAGTGAGGCAGCACCTGGTGTCTCAAGAGCAGGTTGTACCCCATGCCTACTGTAGGGTTATCAACGCTGATAATTCTGAGAGTCAGTGTCCGATGGCTCAAGTTCCCTTCGAGTGGGGGGGGGTCTCTGGTACTCTGCAGGTCTGTGTGAGAAAAACCATGCCTGTTGACTGTTTGCTAGGGAACGACTTGGAGCACTCCCCTTGGGAAAAGGTGGAGAAAACGACTCACCTACGGATGGTGGGTCTGCCTGACTGGGCGTGCGTGACCACCCGGTCGATGGCAGCCAGTAAGGGTGATCGAGAGGTCCTGGGGCCTGATGGAGAGGCCCAGGAACCGGCCTTAGGGAGAAGGCGCAGGGGGCGCGGGAAACCGGCCCCTGAAGTTCCTACGGTCCAGGAGGAGGCACACCTTGAGGGGGATGCCCTGGAGCCTACGGGGGAACAGATCGCCGAACTGGGGGACCTGCCTGAGCTGACCCATTGGCAGCAAGAAGGAGGACCCTCCAGGGAGGAATTCTGCAGGGAGCAGAAAGAATGCCCTTCTCTCACGGGTATGCGGCAGCAGGCTGCAGACCAGGCCAATGGTGTTCAGGCCAAAACACATTACGTGTACTGGGAGAACGACCTCCTGTATTCAGAGCCTAAGGCTGCTGAACCTGGGTCAGCCCGTGTGCTGGTGGTACCCCAGAAGTTCAGAGCCTTCCTACTGGGTCTGGCTCATGATGTACCTTTAGCAGGACATTTGGGGATGGACAAGACCTATGACAGGCTTGTCACCCACTTTTACTGGCCCCAAATGCATAAGAGTTCCGATACTTATTGCAGAACCTGTCCGACTTGCCAGGCAAGTGGGAAGACGGGAGGGAAGAACAAGGCTCCCCTCCAACCCTTCCCTGTGGTCGGTACGCCATTCCAGCGAGTGGGTATTGACATCGTCGGGCCTCTGGACCCCAAGACAGCCATGGGCAACAGGTTCATCCTGGTCTTGGTGGACCATGCCACCCGGTACCCTGAAGCCATACCTCTGAGGACAGTGACGGCTCCCGTGGTGGGGCGTGCACTGATGGGAATTTTCTCACGAGTAGGATTCCCTCTAGAGGTAGTGAGCGACAGGGGGACCAATTTCATATCGAAATATATGAAATCCCTTTGGCAGGAGTGTGGCGTAACGTACAAGTTCACCACCCCCTACCATCCCCAAGGTAACGGGTTGGTTGAAAGATTCAACCGAACCCTCAAAGGCATGATCATGGGCCTGGAAGGTCCGATGAGGCGTAAGTGGGACGTCCTCTTACCATGCCTACTGTTTGCATATCGCGAGGTGCCACAGAAGTCCCTAGGGTTCAGTCCCTTTGAACTGCTGTACGGCCACCCCGTGAGAGGACCGCTGAGTTTGGTAAAGGAAGGCTGGGAGCAATCTCCCAGGAAACCTCCCCAGAATGTATATAGCTACATGCTGGCCTTCAGAAACCAGACCAGGCGCTTCAGACAACTTGCCGAGGCAAATCTGGAAGCGAGCCAGGAAGAAATGAAGCGGTGGTACGATCAGAATGCCACTCTGGTCGAGCTTCAGCCTGGACAAGAGGTGTATGTCCTGGCCCCGGTGGAGCCCTGTGCCCTTCAAGATAAGTGGACAGGACCATTCGAGGTTGTGGAGCGGAAAAGCCCCGTGACATACTTGGTGGACATGAAGACGGCCAGGAACCCTTTGCGGGTCCTACATGTCAACCGCCTCAAGCCCCACTTGCGAAGGTCCGAAGTGGGCATGTTGTTGGCAACCGATGACGGAATGGAGGAGGAGTCAGAGCCTCTACCGGACCTCTTGGTGGCCTGTGAGAAGGATGGGTCAGTGGATGGAGTTAACCTCTCACCCTCCCTGACCGCCGAACAACAGGAGGATTGCCGCCAGTTGCTGGGGCAGTTTCCAGACCTGTTTTCCCTGGTTCCGAGTGTCACAGATTGGTGCGTCCATGATGTGGACACTGGAGACAGCTTGCCGGTGAAGCATAAGGCTTACCGGGTGACTGACAGGGTACGGGCCTGCATCAAGGAGGAGGTCTCCAAGATGCTTGCCCTCGGGGTGGTTGAGTCTTCCAGCAGTCCTTGGTCCAGCCCCGTGGTCTTGGTCCCAAAGGCTGCTGCGCCGGGAGCCACACCCGAACTCCGGTTCTGTGTGGACTACAGAGGACTCAATTCAGTCACGAAGACTGACGCGCACCCCATCCCCAGAGCTGACGAGCTCATTGATCGGCTAGGGGCTGCCCGGTTTCTCAGCACGTTTGATCTGACGTCTGGGTACTGGCAGATCGCCTTGACCGATGGGGCAAAGGAGAGGTCGGCATTCTCTACCCCAGATGGGCATTTCCAGTTCCGGGTTATGCCATTTGGAATGAAGAATGCCCCTGCCACCTTTCAGAGATTGGTCAACCAGGTGTTGGCTGGACTGGACGAGTTCAGTGCCGCCTACCTGGATGACATCGCGGTGTTCAGCGGCACCTGGCCCGAACACCTGCGACACCTCTGGGAAGTGTTGATGGCCCTGCGCAGAGCAGGCCTCACAATCAAGGCAAGCAAGTGCCAGATTGGGCAGGGATCCGTGGTGTACTTGGGACACCAAGTTGGGAGTGGCAAGGTAGCCCCCTTGCAGCCCAAAATCGAAACCATCCTGGCTTGGGAACCCCCCAAGACCCAGACTGCAGTGAGAGCCTTCCTGGGGCTCACTGGGTATTACAGGAGGTTTGTCAAGGGCTATGGCACGATTGTGACCCCCTTGACAGAGCTGACTTCGAAGAAGCAGCCCAGGAATGTGATTTGGACTGACACCTGTCAGAAAGCTTTCGACACCCTGAAGACTGCCATGTGCACGGCGCCCGTGCTCCTGGCCCCCGATTTCTCCAAAGAGTTCATTGTGCAAACAGACGCTTCAGAGCATGGTGTAGGGGCTGTTCTTTCACAGATGACTGAGGAGGGCTTTGACCAACCCGTAGCCTTCATAAGTCGGAGGTTACTTCCACGGGAAAGTAGGTGGAGTGCAATAGAGCGTGAAGCATTTGCTGTGGTCTGGGCACTGAAGAAGCTAAGACCCTACTTGTTTGGGTCTCACTCCCGAGTTCAGACGGACCACAGGCCCCTCAGATGGTTGATGCAAATGAGGGGTGAGAACCCGAAACTATTGAGGTGGTCCATTTCTCTACAGAGTATGGACTTTACGGTGGAACACCGCCCTGGCACCGATCACGCCAACGCTGACGGTCTGTCCAGATTTTTCCGCCTTAGTGATGTGGAACTCCCTGGGGAAGGGTAGTTCCCCCCACATTTCAGCTGGAGGGGACACATGTTAGACCTGGCACCTTGGCGTGAGTCTCCCTTCCACTTTTTGCTGATGTGCCTCCGATGTTTTGCTGGTTTTCCGATACTCAGGGCACTGCGCCACGGCTGATCCGTGCCGCAGTGCAAGTGCTCCCTACTCTAAACTGTACATACGATTGATATCCATGATTGGTGCATTGGATTTACTGTCAGTCCCTAGTAACGCGCACGAGAGAGTGCCGGGGCGTGTAGATGCCAATACTGCTGGTGGGCTTGCAGCGCTGGTTGCGCCACCCACCCAAGCAGCCGTAAAGGTGTGTCTGGGAACTGCGACCGCAGAACCCGCGTGCGGTCTCGTACTGTCACGCTAGCTGGGCAAGTGTCCCCACTTGCCAGCACCGACCCTTCCCTTGACTACATATTAGTCACCCCGATGGTAGGCCTGCGGGCAGGGTGCATTGTAGGTGCAAGGAAGGACAAGCCCTGATGTGCGTGGCATGTCCTGGTAGTGACTTACAACGAAGACCGTATTTCACTACTGAAGGCTACCTGCTCCATTAGGCCAGACTGAGCTGCGAGGATTATTACAACCTATAACCCCCGCAGGCTCAAGGAGCATGGTAGTGAGTCATGTTTAGTATGCCTGGACTCAGGGTGATGAGATATTTCTTGTAGTCAAGTTTATTTCATTATCCTGGGTTTGCAAATGCTACTTTTAGAAAGTTAGCATTTGCTTGCCTAACCATTTCAGTTGCCTCTGCCAGTATGTGTATCCGACTGTCTGGGATGTGTGAGTGACAGGGCTGGAGGGATGACAGGTGGTGAATGCGCAGATTACACCTTAGTGGGAGGTAGGAGTGCCTCTTGACTCGAACTGTCACTGTGCTCGGCCACCACAATGCTGGCTCCACCCTCCTGGGGAGCGGCGGATGACTCTGCCGGCACCTGGCCCAGGAAGGGCGAAGCCCCATCAACAAGGTACTCTGGCCACCCCTGTCCGGACAATGCTGGCTCCACCTCCTGTGGGGCGTCTGATGCGCCTGCCCCTCACACTGAAAGCAGAAGCCGGAGTACACCCGCCGGGGTACTCCAGAACTGAGAGTGGCTATGCAAAGGCCCCCCTGGCCTGCGAGAACAAAAGAATTGGCCTATAAAAGATGGAGCCCTGCTCCTTGAAAGTTAGATCCAGTTTGGGCCACAGAACGACTCTGCCCTACGAGAAGGACCGCGAGAAGACAAGGAAGGGTGCTGACTCTTGCCTGTGTCTGGTGCCTTGCTGCTGAAGGAGAGGAAGACAAAAAGACTACGAAAAGACTTTTGTGCTACTTGTGCCAAACTCTGCAAAGAGATCTCCAAGGGCTTGGAACTGAACTTGCCCCCTGACCAGCGTCCCAGGACCAGTGGACGCTAAACCCCCCTTGGAAGAAAGCGACTGCGGGTGCTGACCATCGCCGCAGTACCGACAAAGAGGAAGCTCCTCTAAGGCATCCACTCCCTCCCGACCACCGTGACCGGGGCCCAAAGCTACAGCGGAAGCACAGTGAGGACCAGCCGCCGCTGGCCCAAACATCGTGACCACACCTGCGCTGGGAGCCCGAGAGCAAAGCGAAGGAGGACCCGTCTGGTCCGAGCTATCGAGGCGACTGCATAGCGAGCCGTCCCTCACCTGCAAGGACAGACTATTGCCTTACGAGAATCCACAAGGTCGGCAACCTGCCCGACAGCCCAGCTGTGAGCCCACAGCTGCACCGACATCTGGCTGGGTACGTCCTGCACTTGGGGACCGTACTGCCACTTATCACCGCCACACAGCCGCCGACTCCAAGGTCGGAGCAGCCGACGAAGAGAGGACCGTGCCGCCACAGAGCACCGCTGCCCCGGGCGACCAGTGACCTGCTCGGCCGAAGAGCCGCAACGATCAGCGACACCGGGAAGGCAACGCGACGTGGGACAGATCCCCTGGAAGCCGCTGGCTCCACAAAGACCTTTGTTTAACGCCGGCCTACGGGCCTCAAAAGAACTACAATAAGAACTGTGGTAACCCAAAGCTAATAATCTGCAACCGTATCCGTAAAGTTATTGACTGTATTCACAAGCCTGCGTAAAGTCTATATAAAGAGATATATTTTTACAAGAATACAGTCTGGTCTCGTTGTGTGGTGGGTTGGTTGTAAAGGTGTACTGTTGCAAGTGTTTAACCCTATGTGCCCCAAAGATTAGCCTAAGACTGCTTAAGCCACACTACCTAGAGGGTAAGCAGAGGTTGTCTGGAAGGTAACCCTCAGCCCTGACGAGGAAGAGAGAGTCCCTGCTTGTCGCTAGTGTTGCACTGCGCCAACTAGAGCCTCCCCCTTCCTACAGGACACCTAGGAATTTAATGGTATTCCTGATCGTTTATGTAACAGGGAGTCTAATTTTTATAATGTGGATGCTGAATCTAGAGAAGGGAGTCTGGGCAGAGCAATACGATCGCTAAGCGAAAACATGACCCTTTGGTACATTTTGAAACTGCTTTTGATGGCTCAGATGGCACTATCTAAAAGGGTGATACTGCCACAAGTACTTCATTACTTTGTAAATCTTCGAATTTGGATCCCTCAATTGTGGCTTACATTTCTAGATACTCTATTCAGTGAGCTAATTTGAGATGAAGGGAGAATGAGAATGTCACTGCAGGACTTGAGATGTCTAGTACGAATGGGAGTACTAGGAGCCACGAACTATGAGGGATATTATTTACAGAACAGCTGCAATGCATGTCAAAATGGTTAGCAGAGATGAAAAAAGAGGAAATGGAGTTGGGCAGCCTGCAACGAGAGGAAGCATTATTATCTTGGCTATTAAGCGTCTCAAGGCACTTAACCCAAAACTCCAAACACCTTCAAATAGCACACCTTTGCTGAAAAATATGCTTAACAAGACTGGGGAACACCCCCTGTATGCACCGGTGTTACCAATTGTTGGCTTTCCAACAACACGGCGTAGGTACTTCATGGACCGGAGACTGCGTGAATGGACAGCAACAGGCTGCCTGGTATTAGTGAGATGGCAGAAAAATTTGTAAATTCTATCTTGTCTGCACATCTGGAAGACAATAAATATCTGCACGACTCCCAAAGTGGCTTTAGACCTAGGCAAGGAACTGAGACAGCTATATTGGCTGCATCAGAAGAAATAAAAAGAACCGTGGATGCTGGAGGCTGCGCTGCCCTAATTTAATTTGACCTCAGTGCAGCCTTCGACACGGTGAACGATCATTTAATGATACAAAGATTGAGGGAAGTGGGAGTAACAGGGCTAGCCCTTAAATGGTTTCAATCTTTTCTCCAAGATCGCTCCTACAGGGTATTCGAAGGAGAATCTGTATCGGAGCCTATCTTGCTGAACTGTGGGGTTCCTCAAGGATCCTCCCTTAGCCCCACTATGTTCAACATTTATATGAGTTAATTGGCAGGGAAATTAACTCCGTTTGGAGTTCAGGTGGTCTCATATGCAGATGATACCCAATTGGTGGTATCTCTAAATCGTGGTAGACTGCCCAACCCTGATCTTCTGGCCTGTCTTCAGGTAGTTTTTGAGTGGATGAGCAGCTCATTCTTGGAGCTCAATGGCTCCAAGACGGAGCTTATGTTTTTTGGTAAATCAGCCCCAGCCAACATTGATCTCCTATGGCCTAGCTGTCTTGGTACCCCTCCCCCCCACCCCCGATCCCTAAGAAACAGGTTATAAGCTTGGGAGTCTAGATCGATACCAACCTTGACTACAAAGAACAGTCATGCAGAGTAGCAGGAAGCTGCTTCGGACTGCTCAGGAAATTCAGGAAAATACTTTCATTGCTTCCTTTTAGGGCAAAACGCATCCTGATGCAGGCAATAGTGCTCTTGCGGCTTGATTACGCGAACGCATTATACTTGGGTGCTCCAACGGCCACTATTAAGAGACTGCAGACAGTGCAGAACTGTGCAGCTCGCTTACTGCTGAATGTTCCTAAACGATCTTCTGCCAAACCTGCTCTGGCCAAATTACATTGGCTCCCTGTCCAGCAGAGAGTGCAATTTAAGGCCCTCTGCATTATACACAAATCAGTTGGGGGAAATGGTCCCCCTCTGCTGAGGTCCTGGAACCAATGGTACACTCCTAACAGGAATCTGAGATCTAGTAGCAATGGTCTCTTGTCTGTGCCTAGAATTAAGCATGCGAGGACTGGAGGTCGTCTGTTCTCGTTTAATGGATCCAGATTGTGGAATACTATTCCACCTCATATATGGTGAGTCTGGTCACCTCAAGTTTCGTAAACTTCTAAAAACGTTTCTGTTCTAGCTGATTTGTGTTGTATTCTATATTTAGCAATTTAGATGAGCTTTCTGCTGAAACGCCGGTGCCATTGTCGGACCATTTCTTGGTCCCTCTCACATGGTCTATTAATACCCCTATTGCTGGTCAAACTTACGATAAGCATTGGGGTAGGAAATGGAATGCTCTTCCGCTTCACACATGGGAACAGGCCCTCTCTAAACAGCTGCCTCAGGAAACGACGAATCCTGATCTAGCTGTCCTTAATTTCCATAACTGGATCTCTAGCACATTGGATCTAGTCCTCCCGAAGTGTTTTTGGCAAACAATAAAAAGACCTAAAGTTGCCCCATGGTACTCTTCCGCCCTTAGGCTGCTAAAACAAGCTTGCCGGAAAGCTGAGAGAGCATGGAGGAAGTACCGCTCTCAACTTAAGAGCTCAGAGTACAGATCAGCAATAAGGCACTATAAGAGCCAGATAAAACTTGCCCAAGCTGAGTTTTATGAAACTAAAATTAGTATGGCGGCCAACGCTCCGCGGGAAATCTTTAAAATTGCTAAATCCCTGATATCCCCTCCATCTGAAAGACCACCTTCAGAGGGTTTACAGGCCCGCTGTGAGAATCTCGCCTCCTTCTTTTCCCAGAAGATTCAGACCATTTACTCCCAATTTGTGACAAATGGCGATGACATATCCACTCCCTCTGCTTCTGACTCAGACTTGCATATATCATGCTCTTTGACCACGTTTCCACTCCTGGATTTTAAGGCTTTAGACACATTGGTCCAGAAGGTCACCTCAGGATCCCCTAACGATCCAGCCCCGCCCCAGACCCTGGTGAAAGTAATGGACGCCATTCGCCCGTCTTTTGCTGGAGGTTTTGAATACCTCCATTACCGCCAACTCAGTCCCTTCTACGTGGAAATGTGCGCGGGTTAGGGCTTTGCTGAAAAAACCGAACTTGGATTCCAACAACTTATCCAATTTCCGCCCTATCTCGCTGCTTCCGTGGTTGAGTAAGTTGTTGGAGAGACATATCAATAAAACACTTGTGGACTACTTGGAGTCTAACAAACTTCTCCAGGTCTCCCAAACAGGATTCCGTCCTCAGCATGGCACTGAGACCGCCCTTCTGGCAGTCACAGAGGCGGCCAGAGCAATAATGGATCAAGGTGGAAAAACTGCTATCATACTGTTGGACCTCAGTGCCGCGTTTGACACTGTTAACCATGCCACCCTATTACATCGTTTGAAAGGCATGGGGGTGTCGGGCGCGGCCCTGAAGTGGCTGACCTCTTTTTTAGAGGAACGCTTCTTCCAGGTCTTTGAGGGTGAGGTGGTATCATCTAAGCATCCGCTCAGCTGTGGGGTTCCTCAGGGCTCCTCCCTGAGCCCCACACTATTTAATGTCTATATGCAGCCTCTAGAGAAGATAGTTCTCCCTTATGGTGTGCGGATTGTTACCTACGCTGACGATACCCAACTTGTGGTCTCCTTGGACCACAAGGAGGGTTCGTCCAACACCTTGGGTCCGTGTCTAGAGGCTGTTGCTGAGTGGATGCAACTTTCCCATCTCAAACTCAACGGGGAGAAGACCGAGATCATGCTACTAGGCAACCCTTCTCCTACCTTCCTGTCGGTGAACTGGCCTTCATGTCTCGGCACCCCCCCACCCCCAAAGGACCAGATAAAGAGTCTGGGAATTTGGCTGGACAGAGCACTGGACTTTTCAGTCCAAGCCACAAAAACAGCTTCCGTATGCGTAGGGCTAATGAAAATGCTCAGGAAAGTGCTCCCCCTACTTCCATTTCAGGCGAGAAGAGTCATGGTACAGGCCCTGATACTCTCTCGCCTGGATTATGGAAACGTTTTATATCTAGGGGCTCCGGCATCAGTGACAAAAAAACTCCAAGTCACTCAAAATTGTGCCGCGCGCTTACTGTTTAACATTCCTCGTTGGCAGTCAGCCAGAACAGCTCTAAAGGAGCTTCATTGGCTCCCAGTGGCTGCAAGAACTTTGTTCAAGGCCATGTGCATTCTGCACAAATCCTTTCATCAAACTGGCCCGGCAGTGCTGTTTCCCCTAGTACTGCCTTATGTGCCGCCTAGAACTCTTCGCTCGGCTTCTTTGCACCTGGCAACCACGGCAAAAATCAAGAAAGCCCGCTGGGGTGGCCGTTCATTTACTTGCTCAGCATCGAAGGCATGGAATTCCCTGCCTTTATCCCTTAGACAAAATGACAATTTGATGTCATTTAGGAGAGATCTAAAAACTTACCTGTTTTCAAAAGCGTATTAACTTTGCCCTGCAGTCAAGCACAGTAATCAGTCACCAGCGCTGCGAGGCCTCCGGGCAGTTATGCGCTATATAAGTGGAATTTTTCATTTCATTTCATTTCATTCATTTCATTTCATTTAATTTATTAGGGTGCCTAGCGCTGGGATGCCTCGGGGTAACTACGAGCTTTAAAAATACTACTCAATTACCAGGTCAGCAGAGCCGCTCCAGAGCCAAAGAACCAGTTCAGCAGAGCAGTTCTAGAGCCAGAGAACCAGGTCAGCAGAGCTGCTGTAGACCCAGAGAACCAGGTCAGCAGAGCTGCTGTAGAGCTAGAGAAACAGATCAGCAGAGATGCTGTAGAGCCAGAGAACCATGTCAGCAGAGCTGCGGTCGAGTCCGATAACCTGGTCAAAAGAGACGTTCTAGAGCCTGAGACCCAGGTCAGCAGAGCCACTCCAGAGCCTGAGAACCAGGTCAGCAGAGCCGTTGTAGAGCCAGAGAACCAGGTCAGCAGAGCTGCTATAGAGCCAGAGAACCAGGTCAGCAGAGCTGCTTTAAAGTCAGAGAACCAGGTCAGCAGAGCAGTTTTAGAGCCAGAGAACAAAGTCAGCAGAGCCAGAGAATGAGCTCAGCAGAGCGGCTGTAGAGCCCGAGAACCAGGTCAGCAGAGCCGCTCCAGAGCCAGAGAACCAGGTCAGCAGAGCAGTTCTAGAGCCAGAGAACCCGGTCAGCAGAGCTGCTGTAGAGGCAGAGAACTGTTTTGGCAGAGATGTTGTAGAGCCGGAGAACCAGGTCAGCAGAGCCGTTACAGAGCCAAAGAACCAGGCCAACAAATCTGCTTTAGAGCCAGGAAACCAATCCAGTAGAGCCACTCCAGAGCCTGAGAACCAGGTCAGCAGAGCTGTTGTAGAGCCAGAAAACCAGGTCAGCAGAGCTGCTGTAGAGCTAGAGAAACAGATCAGCAGAGATGCTGTAGAGCCAGAGAACCAGGTCAGCAGAGCTGCGGTCGAGTCAGATAACCTGGTCAGAAGAGCCGTTCTACAGCCAACAAAGCTGCTTTAGAGTCAGGAAACCAAGCCAGCAGAGCCACTCCAGAGCCTGAAACCAGGTCAGAGCCGTTGTAGAGCCAGAAAACTAGGTCAGCAGAGCTGCTGTAGAGCCAGGGAACCAGGTCAGCAGAGCTGCTTTAGAGTCGGAGAACCAGGTCAGCAGAGAAGTTGTAGAGCCAGAGAACAAAGTCAGCAGAGCTAGAGAACGAGCTCAGCGGAGCGGCTGTAGAGCCCGAGAACCAGGTCAGCAGAGCCATTGTAGAGTCAGAGAACCAGGTCAGAAGAGCCGCTCCAGAGCCAGAGAACCAGGTCAGCAGAGCAGTTCTAGAGCTGGAGAACCAGGTCAGCAGAGCTGCTCTAGAGCCAGAGAACTGGTTCGGCAGAGATGTTGTAGAGCCCGAGAACCAGGTCTGCAGAGCTGCTACAGAGCCAGAGAACCAGGTCAGCAGAGCTGCTCTAGAGCCTGAGAACCAGGTCAGCAAAGCTGCTCTAGAGCCTGAGAACCAGCTCAGCAGAGCCGCTACAGAGCCAGAGAACCAGGCCAACAAATCTGCTTTAGAGCCAGGAAACCAATCCAGCAGAGCCACTCCAGAGCCTGAGAACCAGGTCAGCAGAGCCGTTGTAGAGCCGGAAAACCAGGTCAGCAGAGCTGCTTTAGAGCTAGAGAAACAGATCAGCAGAGATGCTGTAGAGCCAGAGAACCAGGTCAGCAGAGCTGCGGTCGAGTCAGATAACCTGGTCAGAAGAGCCGTTCTACAGCCTGAGACCCAGGTCAGCAGAGCCGCTCTAGAGCCAGAGAACCATGCCAACAAAGATGCTTTAGAGCCAGGAAACCAAGCCAACAGAGCCACTCCAGAGCTTGAGAACCAGGTCAGAGCCGTTGTAGAGCCAGAAAACCAAGTCAGCAGAGCTGCTGTAGAGCCAGAGAACCAGGTCAGCAGAGCTGCTTTAGAGTCAAAAAACCAGGTCAGCAGAGAAGTTGTAGAGCCAGAGAACAAAGTCAGCAGAGGTAGAGAACGAGCTCAGCGGAGCGGCTGTAGAGCCCGAGAACCAGGTAAGTAGAGCCGTTGTAGAGTAAGAGAGCCATGTCAGCAGAGCCGTTTTAATGCCCGAGAATCAGGTCATTAGAGCTGCTCTAGAGCCGGAGTACCATGTCAGCAGAGCCATTGTAGAGGCAGAGAACCAGGTCAGCAGAGCTGCTCTAGAGCCAGAGAACCAGGTCAGCAGAGCTGCTCTAGAGACAGAGAACCAGGTCAGCGGAGCCACTCTAGAGCCAGAGAACCAGGTCAGCAGAGCCACCCTAGAGCCAGAGAACCGGGACAGCATAGCCATTGTAAATTCTGAGAAACAGGTCAGCAGAGCTGCTCTAGAGCCAGAGAACCAGGTCAGCAAATTGCTCTAGATCCAGATAACCAGGTCAGCAAAGCTGCTCTAGAGCCTGAGAACCAGGTCAGCAGAGCTGCTCTAGAGCCAGAGAACCAGGTCAGCAGAGCTGCTCTAGAGCCAGAGAACTGGGTCAGCAGAGGGGCTGTAGAGCCAGAGAACCAGGTCAGCGGAGCTTCTAAAGAGCCAGAGAACAAGGTCAGCAGAGCTGCTGTAGAGCCTGAGAACCAGGTCAGCAAAGCCGGTGTAGAGCCAGAAAACTGGGTCAGCAGAGCTGCTGTAGAGCCAGGGCAGCAGATTTGCTGTAGAGCCAGAGAACCAGGTCAGCGGTGCCATTGTGGAGCCTGAGACCCTGGTCAGCAGGGACGTTGTAGAGCCTTAGACCCAGGTCAGCAGTGCTGCTCTAGAGCCAGAGAATCAGGTCTGCAGAGTGCTGTACAGCCAAAGACCCAGGTCAGCAGACCCGCTCTAGAGCAAGAGAATTGGGTCAGCATACCGCTCTAGTGCCAGAGAACCAGGTCAGCAAAGCTGCTCTAGAGCCAGAGAACCAGGCCAGCAGAGACCCTCAGAGAATGTAAATGTAAATGTTTTGAGCTTGTATAGCGCACAGCTACCCGCAGTGGGTTTCCCGGCGCTTGCTTAGGGAACCCGTCCTGGTATTCCCCTGTGAGATAACCCCGGCAGGGTATTCACAAGGTGAAAGCCAGGCATCCCGCTGCGAGGGGCCGTTGTGGAGATTAAGCAAGCTATTGGCCAGAGTCACAGAGTGTGAACCCGTGAGTCGAGAAGGCACCGGAGCGAGAATTATCGGGTCTGTGGAATTTTCTTTAGCCCAAGACCCGCTGAGGCGGGGAATTGAACCCTGGTCCAGGGCCGATCTCAGCTTCCGGGTCTGCCGCCTCTAACCCCTGAGCCACACTTCTCCACCAGGTCAGCAGAGCAGCTGTAGTGCCAGAGAATCGGGTCAGCAGAGCTGGTGTAGAGCCAGAAAACCAGGTCAGCAGAGACGTTCTAGAGCCTGAGAATCAGGTCACCAGAGCTGCTATAGAGCCAGAGAACCGGGTCAGCAGAGGGGCTCTAGAGCCAGAGAACCAGGTCAGTAGAGCTGCTCTAGAGCCAGAGAACCCGGTCAGCAAAGTTGCTCTAGAGCCAGATAACCAGGCCAGCAAAGCTGCTCAGGAGCCCGAGAACCAGGTCAGCAGAGCAGCTCTAGAGCCAGAGAACCAGGTCACCAGAGCTGCTGTAGAACCAGAGAACCAGGTCAGCAAAGCTGCTCTAGAGCCTGAGAACCAGGTCAGCAGAGCTGCTCTAGAGCCTGAGAACCAGGTCAGCAAAGCTGCTCTAGAGCCTGAGAACCAGGTCCGCAGAGCTGCTCTAAAGCCAGAGAACCAGGTCACCAGAGCTGCTGTAGAACCAGAGCCAGGTCAGCAGAGCTGCTGTAGAGCCAGAGAACCGGTCAGCAGAGCTGTTGTAGAGCCTGAGACCCAGGTCAGAACAGGTGCTGTATGGACTGGAGAGGTACAAATGTAATCAGACACAGAAGAGGTGCAATGATGCAGCGTAATATGGCACATTCAGTCTCAATGTTTTGCTATTTTGTCATTTCACAACACAGTATTACTGTCTGGGCAACCGTTTCTCCTCATTAGCAGCACTCTAGCACCCGAATGCAACCTTCAGCAATGAAATGGTGACAGTTTATCTTTGCAAAGCGTCTGTCCACCCGGGGGACGATGACTGATGCTTTTTAAAGCCTCTTTTGATCCATCTGAGCTAGGATCAAAGTTTGCAACTGATACAGAAGATCTGAATCATGAGGCAAGTGTGGAATGTATGTAAGTACTCCGAGAATGCGGCGGCCACAATATTGCATTTTTCCAATTGCCCTGCCTATGAGCAAAAACTTGTAGTGTAATGGCCTTGATTTACTGCTTGTCTTGTAAATCAATGGAGCTGTCCCCCAGAAGAATATTTGGGGAAAAATGACCGTGAAGTACTAATTCTGTGGTACTGATAAAGTCAGGGTAAAAGTAGAGGCCATGCAAGGTCACTGAAGTCGGGAAGGAATGGGCAATTCTGGACAGCATTGTCATTCTCCAGGTAAGAATTCCCATGCAGGGCAGCGCCAAGTAGCTGGGATGAAACCACATTTGCAATGCAATAGGTCTCACATTTACGCAAGTTGAAGCTATTGGCATTGTGATTGACAATGTCTTTTATTTAGGTTTTTAAAACCCAAACATAAATAAAAGGCATTGTCATTTATAATGCCAATAGCTCAAACTTGCATAAATGCGGGGGGCGTGGCCAACAGCATGGCCGGTTAGGACGTGCAACTGCGGAGCTCCTGTACAGCTGCCTCAAGATCCGGCGTAATACTGATTCCAACACTCCCAAAAACGGCGAGGAGAAGTCCGAATGTGCCCTGCACTGGAGAGAGGCAGAAACTGCGGTAACAGTGGCGTTTTGAGGGAGAAAACAGCTCCGGACTTGCCCGCTCGAGCGCCCCGACTACACCAATATGGCGGCCACCAGAGCCCGAGGGAGATAGATGCAGAGTAAGCGGGATCCTTGCTTTGCCGCCTGCAGCTGCCACGAGTGGGTCACAGTAAGAAGAGCCCAAACATCCTAAGCGGTTCCCGGAGTCGACCCCCACCCCCCGCCCCCCCCCTGCTTCCACGCCCGACAGACACTGGTGTGGAGGGAGGTTCTACACAAAGATGGCGCCCGAAGTCGGAGACGTCCGCCGGTGGAGCTGAGAAGCCCGATCTTGGTTCCCTACTAGCTGGCCTGGTATGAGCGGCGGTGACGAGGGGGCCTGGTGGAGCGCAGTGACACCCCTGTGAAATGCTGTGAGCCACGCTCCCTCTGACGAGGGAACACCCAGGATACGTGGATAGCGCCCGCCCGGGTCACGGGGCGCTGGGTAGTGGATAGGTGACGGCCTTTCCACTCTCGGAGCTCTCTGTGGGCCTGACCCCCCTGCGACGACCAAGATCCCAAGAGCGGAAGAAAGGGGCAGCAGGCAGCGACCGTCGCCCGAGCACACAGTGGCGGAGAGGAAGTAAGGCAGGGTACTGGGGTCCACACGACCTGAGTTACGTCACTGTGGGCACACTATTGCGGCAGTGGCGTTGGAAGGGCTACAGCGGTGCACGGCAAGAAGCCCAGAGCCATCCACTGTTCCAGCTCCCGAGGCAAGGGTCTCCGAATTTCGGATAGACACAACCGGACCAACATGGGGTGCCAGCAAGCCTGATCCTCGCTGGGACTGCCAGCACAAGTCCGCTCTCGAAGTGTCCAGGGGTACAGGGAGTCTGAAGCACGGGGGTAAGGAGGAATGAAAGTAGAGAAATAAGAAAAACCGGGAGGTGCATGCTACAAGAGGAACTAGAAGCCACAACCCTCCCTGGCTCCACGGCAGCTGTCAAGGTAATGATCCGGGCCTAACTACCCGCAGGCGGGCCTAACATACAGAATGGACCGAGAAGACCCTCGAGCTGACTAGGGCGCTGGGGCGTGGAGCTGAGAACCCAGGGGACCCGGCATCGGAAGGCCCCCTACGGACCGTAACTTGAGCAACACCTGCGAGGAGATCTGGGCTGTGGAGGCCCCAAATCGCAGGCGACTCATCGTGAAATCGCGTCCGACGCCAGTAGGGAGAAGGGCAACTACTCGCGGAGTGGTCGAATTGCGGCATCTCAGTTCACCATGGGGAAAAAAGATGTGCAACCTAAAGGACCTAAACAGGGTCCAATGGACAACTTCGCCGCGCCAAGTGGTAGGTGGACTTCCAACGACCTCGGGCCCACGCTCAGACACCGAATTACTGATGGAGGCCATCCAGGCTTCACGCACTGATATCCAGGAGTCCAGGGCAGCACAAGAAGTCAAGATAGGCGAGGTGGGCGAGGTGGGCTCGGAAGTGACACTTCTGAGACAGGACTTTCGTAATTTGTCCGACAGGGTCACCTCAGCGGAGACACGGATGGGTGAGGCAGAAGACTCAATCACAACCCTCCGAAAGGACATTGCGGAGCTGCAAGCCTCCCATCGCCAACTCCTCTGGTAGGTGGACGACGCCGAAAACAGAGCCCGACGCAACAAGCTGCGCTTTGTCGGATTTAGAGAAGAGATTGTGAAGTCGGACATGGTATCCTTTCTACATACATGGTTGCTGGAAACATTCCCAGCAGCTCCTTTCTCGCCATGCTTCATAATAGAGAGGGCGCACAGGGCCCTCCTCGCAAAACCGCCAACAGGAGCTAGACCGCGTCCAATTATTGCCCGCTTCCTAAACTTCGCGGACAGGATTTTAATACTAAAAGAAGCGAGGAAGATGGGAGAGATCCGGTTTGAAAACTCACACATTATGATATTCCCGGACTATAGTCAAGAGGTGCAGAAGCAGAGAAGATCCTTTGATGCGGTGAAGGCTAAACTAAGAGACTTGAAAATCGCATACATGCTACTGTTCCCAGCGAAACCTAAGGTGATATACAATGACCAGACACTGTTCTTCACTCACCCAGAGGACGCCTGGCAATGGCTGGAGGAGCGGTCGATTCTTAACAGTAGAGAGCTCGCCAGACAAGATCTGCTGGATAGATCCGTGAGGAACGCGACCCATTGGGAAATTCCGAAGGCCCAGAGACTAAAATCCAGGAGATCCAAGAGGCAAAACCCAGCGACACCATACAGAGGTCGAGGTGCTGTGTCTGTACGAAGAGGGCGCTCCGCCTCACCAAAAGGTACAGCCACATCAGGGTCGAGATTTGCAGTACTGCACGCCACGGCACGCTCGGTGGGCGAAGTGGAGGAAGCCCGCGACAGCCCCACGTCGGGTGGGGAGGAGGAAGATGAAGAGGGACAATCTGACCACCCACTGGTACAAGAGATCCGTGTGCTGGAACAGAACTTGTCAGGACAGCATAGTGCGCCTGAATCAGAGACTCAAAACTCCAAATCCTAATGGGCAAATGGCTCAGGACACAAAGCACACTGCCCATCTCGGTACACGGTTACGTGGATGGACCTTCGAAATGTTGGTGGAATAGAAGAACTGGAGTAGCAGCCCGACGCAGGGAAGCACGCAAGTTGACACCCCCTTCTGTTTTGTTTCACACGTTTGTAGGGTGTTTTGGTGTGTGATAGGGTGGGTTTGGTGGGTGGGCGACAGCCCTACTCCTACGGAAAGTCATGTCCTGCTTTGGGACACATCTGGAAGGGAAGGGAGGTGGGGAGGGGGTGGGAAAAAAGGGATTCAAAGTTTGTTGGGGTAGGGACTCAGGTTGGGACAGTGAGGGAACACAGAAGACACGGGTAAAGGGACAGTCGCGCATGCTATACCTCTGTATCACCGCCACATACGGGGATTGGGTCCTACATGGTCACAACGTTTTCCAATGGCAGATAACATAGACACTTCGAGAGGGGAAGGCAGACGGTGGAGTATCCTAACGTGGAATGTCAATCGACTGGGCTCCAAGGTTAAGAGAGGCCTAGTGAATGCCTATATAAAAAGGAGTGACTCAGACATCATTTTCCTGCAGGAAACACACCTCAAAGGTACCCAGTGTGCCTTCATAGCCAGAGGCCGATACAGGGTACTAGTCCATGCGGGATACACATCCGACTCCAGGGGAGTGGCAGTTCTAGTTAAAAAATCCCCACCCTTCACCATTACTCACACGTGGATCGACCCACAAGGTACATATGCGGGAGTGCAAGGCACCTGGAACAGACGCACATATACCCTGATCTCAATCTATGCACCACCCAAACTGCAGGCACGCACAAATACAGCGCTGGCAAACATCCTCTTAGATACGGCGGATACTGCACAAGTAGTGGGTGGAGACTTTAATGACGTCATGGACATAAACCTCGACAGATCTGGGGGCACAAGTGAAGGGGGGCGTAGGACTGCGCTGTGCAACCAGATGACCACCATAGGGTTAACTGACGTCTGGCGATGGCTTCACCCAACACAATGCACCTATTCCTATTTTTCTGGGGCCCACAAGACACTCTCGCGCCTAGATTATGTTTTTATGTCCAGACACTATCTGAAGGTAGGAGATATTGCAGAATACAGGGCCAGAGGAATATCTGACCACTCCCCATTATACGTGAAAGTGGGCCAAGACCACAATAGGGACTTGAAGTCCTGGCGCCTTGTGGCTTGCGATCTTCAAAACCCGGCAATCCTCAAAGGCGTGAGAATAGACATTAGACTGTATATCGCAGAGAATGAAGACTCGGTGGACTCGAAAGTCACTCTATGGGAAGCCTTGAAGCCGAACTACGTGACAGACTTCGTTCCAGACTAGGTGAGGAAAGACGGAGACACCTAGCTGAGGTAGCGGCTCTGGAACAAGCTATTTTGAGTCGGGAAAACGAATATTTAACCCATAAGACCAACGACACCCTGTGACGGTTACTAGAAGCCCAGAAACATTATAGGGAACTGGTGACCAGTGAGGCCAGGACTCAAGCCTTGGCCACCCTCCATAGACTGTATGATGTGGGGGACAAATCAGGGAAACTCCTAGCATGGCTCAGCAAAAAAGAGCGGGCGGTGAGATGGATAGACACTATCACTACAGCTGACGGAACGGTGGTCAACTCCGACTTAGAGATAGCAGAAGCTTTCGCGACTCATTATGAGGCCTTCTACGCAGCCCGAGACCTAGCTACCCCTGAAGTGGCCCTCCATTACCTGGAGGAGACAGCCCTGCCGACCCTCCCCCCTGAGGCCATTGATGCATTGGAAGTGGACATAACGTCTGAGGACATCACAAATGCTATTGCCAGGCTCCGGCCAGGCAAAACCCCGGGCCCGAATGGCTTCCCAGCAGAGTTGTTTAAACGCAAGGCAGACCTTCTGACCCGCCATCTTCGGAACCTCTTCACTGGTGCCTATGACGATGGAGAGCTCCCTCCAGATCTCGCAATGGCCACGATAGTACCGATCTATAAAGAGGGCAAACCACGAGATAACTGCGCCTCTTACAGGCCGATCTCTCTGCTCAATATGGAAGTGAAACTGCTGGCAACCATCTTGGCTGCCCGCCTGAGGACGGTCATCACAGACCTTGTGCATCTAGACCAATCGGGCTTCTTGCCTGATAGGGCGACGAAATTGAATCTAAGGAGAGCCCATAATTGGCTTAAAGAGGTGAAGGGAAGAAGTGACCCACACTGGATCCTCTCCCTAGATGCCGAAAAGGCTTTTGACGCAGTCCATTGGCCCTTCCTGTTTGCAGTCCTTCAGAGGTTTGGATTCGTGCCAAAGTTTATTAAGTGGGTCCGGTTGCTCTATACTGGCCCGGTGGCCAGGGTGAGGGTCAACGGGACGCTCTCTCGGGAGTTCCAGATCCAGAGAGGCACCAGGCAGGGCTGCTCCCTGTCCCCTCTCCTCTTCACGCTTGCCATTGAGGTGCTCGCGGCCAGAATCCGACATAATGAGGACATCCATGGCTTCACTAGTGGAGATACTGCATTAAACCCTGAAAAGGTCTCGCTTTATGCAGACGATGTTTTGCTTTACATTACTAAACCGGAGGACACGGTACCGGAGCTCTTCCGAGAACTAGAATGCTACGGAAGGATGGCGGGCCATAAAATTAATTGGCATAAATCTGTACTTTATGACCCAGGGGGATGCAATCAATGGGGGAGACTACCGGAGGACCTGATGACAACAACGGAGGGCTTCCAATACCTGGGAGTGTATATAACGGCGGATGCGACCCTCTCGTTCCAGAGAAATCTGGAACGGACCATATCTAATGCAGTTGCAGATATGGACCGCTGGAGGCAGCTCCCGCTAACACTTCTGGGCAGGGCAGCTATGTATAAAATGATCATTCTACCGAAATTTCTATACGCCCTACAAAATGAGTACTACCCATTACCAGTGGCAGTCTTCACCAGGATTCATGCGGATCTGAGATCCTTCCTTTGGCTGGGTAAACAGGCCAGGGTGGCCCTGTCCACACTTCAGAGACACCAATATAGCGGAGGGATCTCACTCCAGAACTTGGAGGCCTACTACTGGGCGGAACATCTGACCCCAATCAATGACTGGCTCCATACACCGGCAGACCACCCAACGTATGCACTAGAGAGGACTGAACTGGCGCCCAATAACATACTAAGATATCTTTACGGGAGCGTCGGAAGGGCCTCCCTCCTTCTGGCCACGTCTATAACGCTCAGGGCGTGGACGAGAGCTACGCGTCGGATGGGCTGGGAGAAGAAACCCACACAACAGACACCACTGTGGCACTGCCAATGGTTGACCGAGCTACATAAGCTTCGCGGATTCAAGAGGTGGGATGACAACGGCATCTCCACCATAGGAGATGTAATAGCCAAGGGGGAACTGAAATCGTTCCAAGTCCTCCAGTCGGAGTTCGAACTACACAACACACAATATTTTAAATATGCTCAATTAAGACGCGCTTGGACAGCCCAACATATCACGCTTACGGATCTCCCTGAATACGCGCCATTGGAAGGGAGGCTCCTACAAGAACAGGTGGTGGGAAAGGCTGTATCCCTGACTTATAAAACACTGACTAACCATATGCTGGGCGACTTGACCAAACTTAGGCACACTTGGGAGGCAGAGGTGGGGGAGATGGAGGACCTAGACTGGGAGATAGTCCTGATGCATCCCCGGGAGGTGGCAATTAAATCTATACTACGACTCATTCAATTTAACTTTCTCCATAGGACATGCTTTGACAGAGTTCGTCTGTGTAAGATGGGGAGGATAGAAGAACCACGTTGACTTCGGTGCCTCCAAGAGGAGGGGGACTTTTTTCAAACTGTGTGGTCCTGTAGTGTACCACAGAAATACTGGACCCAGATATTTGGGGAACTGGAGGAAGTCCTTGAGGCTTCAATCCCGCGGGACCCCAAGTTAGCATTACTTGGAATGACAAACGAGGTGGATCTGACTCGCCCATTACTTACTTTCCTAGTCCTTGCATTGGTGGTCGCCAAAGGAGATGTCGCAAAGCGCTGGGGATCGCCGGAACCACCAGATCTGGAGGAATGGAGACGGGGGTTAGACCTGTATATGGCGGCGGAGAGGGTCACTTACAAAGCCAGGGGTTGTCCGAAGAAATTCTGTAGAGTTTGGTCAAAATGGAGGCACTACCATGGGCTGGATGGGGGGGACATAGGAGGATTTCGATAGTAGGGAAGTGGGACGAAACTGCGGGACACTATACATATGCCTTTAAGATCACGACTAACAATGCCGATCCTGTAGAGAGCCGTGTTCCACCCGCTCCTGAGGGCCTCGAACGTTTGGGTCTACGGGAAGGATGGGGGGAAAGGAGGGAGGGACGAGGGTGCGTGACTGATGTATTTCTAGTTCTGAATATCTGCACACTTTGATGGTTCATGACTTGTATGTCTTCTACTGTCCACTGGGGGGGAGGCTTTGGGAGGTGGGGAGGGGGGTTCGTTTTTTGTGTTTTTAAAAATCAAAAAAGCAGACATATGAATTGCCCAAGCAAGCTTACAGCCGGGTCAGCTCTGGTAATCATACCGCACTCATTTTGTTCGCCGCCCAACCCCAGGGATGTGGGCTAAATGGCTGTGTATCTCTTTCTGACAGTGATCTACCCCGACTGTGATGCACTACTGTACTCTGACTGTTTCATTTATTGGTTCCTTGTGTATCAGCAATAAAACATTTTTTTTTTTTTAAACTTGCATAAGACCTATTTCATTGCAAATGCTTGTTTAGAAGGTATGTTTGGCGTGTGCTTTCCTCCTACTTGCCCTCAAAGGAGGGTAGCCTTAAAAGGGACCTGGTATCTCACTCAACAATTCTGCCACGCGCCCTCAGATCAATTTAGGTGTACATTTATATTAGATAAGTGCAAAAGAAATGTATTGATTTGTCATTGGCAGCGAATATCAATCTTATAAAATCACACCATGAAACATGGGAGGAAATAATATCTTAGCTTGACGTTTGAAGGGCGGTGTACATATGCAAATCTTGTGCAATCCATACACATCGCTCCTCATTAAATTCTCCCCGATCTCTAATTTTCAAACCAGCATTAGCAAAGCCAGTAGGTCTCGCCATTGATACCTGTTGGCTTTGGCATTGCTGTACAGCGTTGATCAGCAATACTGCAGCTTTTTTTATATAGTTTGACGTGGCTGCTCACCCACATCTTTTTGCATGTGTGATTTTTGCTGGTGTGCAAGTGAAAATGATGTGTTTTTTTAGACGTACCAGACCAAAATAGATTGCGTGCGCAGTGTTGTTGACATAAGAAACACATTACAGCCAGGTGAAGAGCTGAATTTTTTAGTGCAGGACCGTCGACAGGCACTAAGACCACGAAATCCACTGGTAGCTTACCAGAACAAAACGAAACAAGAGGCGAAAAGCAAGACGAAAGAGGAGAAGATCAAAACACAAAGAACCCACAATGGCAGAGGCGCTAAATGACAACACCACCATAAACCTTTCCAATGTGATCTTGTCCAGAGCAGGAAATCAGCTACTAGCACTTGGACTTTCCTTTTGTCCGGAGAGCAACTTCAACTACGGGAAAACAATTGATGTATTTAGCTATATGAAGAAACTGAAGCTTAAAAAATTCTTTACGATTAAAAATGGCAATGATGGACAAAAATCGGCTGAACGGGAAGATATATGTGACAATACAGCCAACCGTAATTTAGCAGTGTCAAATGCAAATACGCTATTAACACTTCATGATTTAAGTGCAGAAAGCAGCCTAAGGCCGGATGGCAGTTCAACACGAGGTTAAACTCAGGAAAGAGTGGGAGCTTTAAACCAATAGAACCAATTGCCGGAAAGACTCCGTTCAAAAAGAAATCATCCTTTATTCCTATTATGCCAAAAGACGCAGTAGACATCTTTCATGAACAAGCATTAGAAATGCAATAGGTCTCGGATTTATTTGAATTAGAGCTAATAGCATTGTAAATGGCAATGTCTTTTAGCCATGTGTTATGGAGTGTATGCATGTGGTGTGTAGTGGAATTATGTGGGTTGGATTGGAATTGTAGCAATAGTGGCATGCTGCGCTTTAGATGAATATGTTTAAAAGTAAAGTGCACCATACTGCGATTACTACAATAGTTAATTGTGGATGCGTTAACAATTGATGTGTGCACTGATGGCTGGTGGTGTGTGTGCATGTAGAAATTGTGCACTGATGGCTGGTGGTGTGTGTGCTTCGTGGAAGCTTGCACTGCCGGCTGGAGGTGTGTGTACTTGGTGGAAGCGTGCACTGATGGTTTGTGGTGTGTGTGCCTGGTAAAAGCGTGCACAGACAGCTGGAGGTGTGTGTGCCTGGTGAAAGCGTGCACTGATGTCTGGTGTTGTGTGCCTAGTGGAAGCCTGCACTGACAGCTGATGGTGTTTGTGCCCGGTGAAAGCGTGCACTGAAGGCTGGTGGTGTGTGTGTGTGTTTGGTTGTGTGTGTGGTTGCGTGTGTGGTGGTGAGAGTGGTGTGTGTGTGTGGTCTTATGTATGTGGTCTCATGTGTGTGGTCTCATGTGTGTGGTCTTATGTGTGTGGTCTTATGTGTGTGGTCTTATCCTGCGCACTCACTCTCGCTCTGCAGTCATTCTGCACTCAGTCTGCACTCACTCTGCAGTTATTCTGCACTCACTCTCACTCTGCACTCATTCTGCACTCACTCACACTCTGCACTCACTCTCACTCTGCACTCATTCTGCATTAACTCTGCACTCACTCTCACTCTGCACTCACTCTGCACTCACTCTGCACTCACTCACACTCTGCACTCACTCACACTGCACACACTCTGCACTCACTCACACTCTGCACTCACTCTCACTCTGCACTCATTCTGCACTCACTCTGCACTCACTCACATTCTGCACTCACTCTGCACTCACTCACACTCTGCACTCACTCACACTCTGCACTCACTCACACTCTGCATCACTCACTCACTCTGACTCTGCATCACTCACTCACTCTGCAGCACTCACTCTCACTCTGCATCACTCACTCTGACTCTGCAGCACTCACTCTCACTCTGCATCACTCACTCACTCTGACTCTGCATCACTCACTCACTCTGACTCTGCAGCACTCACTCTCACTCTGCATCACTCACTCTCACTCTGCAGCACTCACTCACTCTCACTCTGCAGCACTCACTCACTCTCACTCTGCAGGACTCACTCTCACTCTGCAGGACTCACTCTCACTCTGCAGCACTCACTGTCACTCTGCAGCACTCACTGTCACTCTGCAGCACTCATTCTCACTCAAACTCTGCAGCACTCACTGAAACTCTGCAGCACTCATTCTCACTCTGCACTCATTCTCCCTCTGCACTCTGAATCTGCACTCTGAATCTGCACCTTCACTCTGAATCTGCACCTTCACTCTGAATCTGCACCTTCACTCTGAATCTGCACCTTCACTCTGAATCTACACCTTCACTCTGAATCTGCACCTGCACTCTGAATCTGCACTCTGAATCTGCACTCTGAATCTGCACTCTGAATCTGCACTCTGAATCTGCACTCTGAATCTGCACTCTGAACCTGCACTCTGAACCTGCACTCTGAACCTGCACTCTGAACCTGCACTCTGAACCTGCACTCTGAACCTGCACTCTGAACCTGCACTCTGAATCTGCACTCTGAATCTGCACTCTGAATCTGCACTCTGAATCTGCACTCTGAATCTGCACTCTGAATCTGCACTCTGAATCTGCACTCTGAACCTGCACTCTGAATCTAAGGTCTGGCGGACCCGAAGGGTTTGGCTTCAAAAACGGGCCATGATCACGGTTGGCGCCATCTTATGTTTACATGGACTTAGTTTGTGAAAGTAATAGGCATACAAGATACCCTTTGATAATTAGTCTTTTACCATACTCATTCCAGCTTTTTCTAAGACTACTTATTACAATACATTTTGGCTATCCAGAGAATAATACAAAAGCAATCATCAACTTGATATATATAAACTCATGAAAACAAAGTCTTCATTTTCGGTTTCATACAGTCATCCATGCTGCACCATAAAAGTAAAATGTCACATTCAAACCTGCCTTAAAGAATATATATATAAATATATAAACGCACACCACCACCAACACGATTATGGTATTTTTCAAGTTGCAACTTTTGCAGCGTGATGCTGCCCTGTTGCCTCTGGGTTTATTGTTATCCAAAAAGAAATCAGCTGACACCATGGAAAAAAAGCAGCCCACATAGAGATTGCAGTCTTTAATCAAGAAAAAAAAACAGATTACAGACACCGGTATTATAGAAGAGAGAAGTCGAGTTAAAGGACAAACCATTTTAGCTTGAATGTTGCCTTGGCGTGCTCTGTTTTTGAGAGGGAAGGTGGGTGGAGCTGAAATGGGTGGAGCCCAGAATTTTACAGTGTGCTGTTCCACTTTACGTATACATATATTATTTCCCTGTAAATATCACATGGACTGCAGGCAACCACAAACTACGTGTTGAACACAACCAACTGAGGTAATTGGACAAGATTGCTACTACAAATAGTGTCATAATTGGCATTTAGTTGTTCCTTAACAACCCAGTTCAACTTTGCTCAAAATATACTGTTTTTCCATTTTACAAATTAGAGTACGAGAAACGAACGTATATATATTAATTTTTTTAAATCAAACAAATCCCTGGTGGATCGAGTTTGGTAACTTTATTTCATATGTACAATTGTTGTGAAAGGTATTTACGGTTTTCCCATTTGAGGATTGACTCCTATTTCACAAAATAAAGACGGAATGTCTTTAGGGATCTATTTCGAGAAAATGATCAAAGAATCAGTGAGTTTTACCGTGAATGCATGTTTTTTTCAGAGATATTTACTGGTGCACGCACGCCCACCATCTGTCTTCAATTACCGTGAGCCATGACAGCTGGTAATTGAAGACAGATGGCCTTCTGCTGCGCGTGTCCGAACGGAATATGCAGGAAGTGGAGAAACTCTACAGACTATGGCCTATTGCGTGCTGCCTTGTAAAAACACAGCCATGCGAGGGCCAATCGCCATGCAGCTGCCATAAATAACGAACAAAATTCACGTGCTTCTCTGGAATTCGTAGGTTAGATTTTCGAAGTCTTCTCTAAAGGACTCTGAGGCCACACCCACTTCGTGGGATGTATGCCGAGCCCTAAAAAGGGTCACGAAGATCTGAAAAAATGATATTACGGAGTATGCCATACAAAAAGGAAAAGGAAATACTATGTACTACAATATGACAATCTAATGAATACAGTAAAGAAAAATCATGAAATTATGATCAATAATTCTGATAAAGGTGGCAACCTGGTAATTTGGCCACGGAGAGAATACACTCAAAAGGGACTGATACAGAGTGTTATGAAAAAGCACAGATGAATGATTTCAAAAAAGCCAAAGACAACTTGAAAAAAGAACTACCGAAATAGGACTTCTATTTAACCAGGAATATGAATTTTTGCATAACCAATTTCTAGTCATTCCTATTATGTACCTGATCCCTAAAGTACATAAGAATATATTACCACCACCAGGGAGGACAAAAATGTCTGCCATTGGAGGAATAAGTGAAAATATTAGCAGATATGTGGACTTTTTTCTCCATAATCATGTGTGCAATTTGCCTACATATGTTAAGAATACTGGTGACTTTCTAAACAAAATTAGCACTATCAAATAGGAAGAAAGATATTTGCTAATTACTTAAGATATTGAATCATTGTACACCAGTATAGACCATCAAGCTAGAATATTAGCTGTAAAACATTACTTAGGGACTAGACCCATATGTTTCTACAATCATAAGATCATGCTTCTAGAATGAATACAGTGGTGCTTGTGCAATAATTTCTTTATGTTCGGTAAGGATTTATATGTCCAGAAGAGAGGAGTTGCCATGGGAGTCTGCTTTCCCCCCAGCTACGCGTGTTTACATGTTGGCTTGTGGGAGGAGCAGGCCCTTAGGGGAACCTATGCTGAAATGTACAATGCTCATGTAATCTGTTGGCTTCGTAACATTGATGACGTCTTTGTGGTTTGGGATGAAGATCAAATCAGTGCAGAGATATTTGTGGGGGCCATCAATGACAACAATGTTATCTTAAAATTCACCTCATGCATAAGTGGTAACAGTGTTCGTTTTTTAGGCACAGCAGTATATGTTAAACAAGGTAAATTAGAAATCCCGCCGCACAGAAAACCTACTTCAGGAAATTCCACACTACATGCCAAAAGTGCACATCCTCAACATCTAATAAAAAGTATTCCATATGGAGAATTACTTAGAATAAAAAGGATATGTAGTACAGAAGAGGAATTTGTCAAATGCTCGCAAATCTCTATGGAGAGATTCAAACAAAGAGGATATAGTGACCAGATCCTCAAGGGAGCATATGAAAAAACTAAGTCTCGGGACAGGGAATCATTATTTTCCAAATCAGAACCTAGTCCCAACAAAGATCCCAACTGCAGCAGTATAAACATATTTAAATATGAAGCAACCCCAAGACTGATTACCCCTTATAGTAAACAACAAAGGCAGATTAGGGGAATAATCAATAAAAATTGGCCTATTCTTCTCACAGATGGGGTACTGTCAGCTAAATTACCCACCACACCAACACTCACATTCAGATGAGCAAAATCCATGAGGATGGATTTGGTTAAAATAATCCTGAAATTGTTCCCAGCACTACCTGGCTTAAACCTAAATTCGTTTTTTTTAAATGTTCTACATGCCGGGCTTGTAAATTTGGTGAAAACAATACCCACTACAAAATACCATTCAGTCCCCAAAGAAAGGATTATCAGTGGACAGTTCACTTGCCGCACTGAGTATGCCGTTTACGTGCTGACATGTACTTGTGGATTCAACTACATAGGAAGCACAAAACTGCAGGTGTATCAACGCATCTTACAGCACTTGCGTGTGTAGGAGAGTAGGGTCTGCTTCCTATGGTCACCCCACTTTTTGCTGTGATTTTCTGCTTTTTCGACTTTAGTGTGGCTGTGGGCCTGCTAATCAGACCCACAGCCCAGCTGTTCAATTGATACCATGTACTTTAGGTACATACCTGATTGGGTATTGGGTCTTTTTTGTGAGCCCCTGAATAGTGTACCATAGGTGCATTCAAGGCCTACCAGGGGCTGCAGCATGTATTATGCCACCACTGGCTTGCCATCCAAACTGACACCACAGGCTGATCACTCAGCTTGGGTAAGGTGGTGTAATCACCCCTTACTTAGATATAGTATATCTATATCTACCTTTTATATAGACACATATGCACCTATAAGTCACTCCTATGGTAGGCCTCGACAATCCTGGAGACAGAGTGCTTGTTTATATGTGAGAGGGTGCCCTAGCATGAGCTGAGCCCCTCTGTAGCTTTTGGAACCATCTCCTTATAACTGTTCTATGATATAGCCATTCCATATACTCTGTGCATTATAATCCTCGCGGTTAATGCTAACTTTGGTTTGGCTTAATCAAAACATGTTGTGTAAGGTGTCAAACTCTTTGGAATACTACCACCCCGCCAGTTCTGGCGGCGGGGGTAGCATTCCATCCTTCTAGAGGGAAAAGACATGTATGTTACTGCTTTACCCGGTTAAAGTTAAACAGAGCCTCAGCATCACAAAATGGATGCTGCTGCCACAGACACGAGTCTGACCTCCTGCTGCTGGGGAAAACTCCAGCAAGGGAGGCCTGGACAATAGGTTTCCTGTCGAGGGAGGTGCTAGCACCTCCCCAGACAGCCTGTAGTGTATTGGGGCAGGGTGGGTTGAATGGAAAGATGCTTTTCCAGACACTGCCTGGGGCACACAAGGTGCTCCATGCATAGCCAGGTTCAAACCAGTTGCTGGGGCACTCCAGCCCCGCTCTCGCGCAAAACTGGCCAAAGGGAAAGGGGTTTATCCACCCCCTTCCCAGGTCCACCCATAGGAGGGACCTAGCAGGTCATCCAGCCTGATTTCTTAGTATAAAGATAGGTGCTGTGTCCCCAGGACTTTAGATTATCCTGGAACGAAACTCTGATATGAAACTCTTGGACCTTTGACGTTCTATTCTGTCTAGAAGACTGAAGACATCCTCCTTGTGGTCAAGGAGTGACCACCCTGTGCAAACATTATCTTGCTGGTCTGCTTTGTCGACGCTCCTGCCGGAACCCGAAGACTCAGCGACACAGTAACTGGACTCTCAGACTTCTCTGACTCCGACCCACATCCACAGCAAAGCTGAGACCCGTGGCGGACACGAGAGACGTGGGACCGGAAACCCTGGACATCCTGCATTTTAATAACAGTGCAACTACCGAGGCACCCTCGCAGTTGTGCATTGGGGTACGAGAAGCCCCAGACCCGAGTGCCATTTGTACAGAAGCTCAGCCCTCCACACTCCACGAGTGCGGCGTGGGGCCCGCTCTTGCATTTCAGCTCAATGCATCTTCCCGGTTGCTAGCCCGCTGACTAGTTAGCCCTCTGAAGACTTTCCTTTGAAACTAAACTACTTTCCTGGTTGCTCTAGTTTTGCTCCAGCTTCCCTGCAACGGAGAAGCTACTCAGACCTTGCTGGTCTGCACCAAAGCCAATCTTCCCTTCCTGCATGGATTGCGTTTGCCAAGGCTTGTTGTGTTCAGTCCGGATACCGACACCACAGTCAACTAGATCCTTTGTGGGACAGCTCGAGTCCAGCTCCTGGTTGTCATCGACACCTCCTGGTCCTCGTGGCTGCAGAGACAAGCTTCACCTCTTCACCTGAAATCAACTCGACATCGCCTGGTTCCTTCCTGGTCACTGGCTAGTGACCCAGACTCTGTCCCCTCTGCTTTTAGGTTCTTCACTTCTTCGATCCACCCTTGGATCCATCAGGCTACTTTTCCTCTGGTCGCCTGCAGCACTTCTTTGAAGATCTCCATAGAAAACAGCGACGAAACCCGACACGAAAAGACACCTATGCTCCCGGCTTCCCTGGGTGAGGTAACTCGAGTACTTCGGTGCTCTCGTGGGTATTGACTCTCCAAGTGTCCTAGTCTAAAGGGGTTTTGTCGTAGTCCATCCGAAAGTGCCCTTAAACAGTAACTTTGTAACTTCTTCGTTCTCCACGACTGTGTTTAGACACTGCACGCGTCTCCCGTGGGTCTCCTACGTCCTAACCTTTGGTTGTTTAGTGATTCCCTAGGCCCTAGGCCTATTCACTATTTCTGAAGTGGTTCTTATACCACTTACTTAGTATATGGTTTGTGAGGCCCCTAGGGCATAACTGTATTTGTGCAACTTATCGCATGCTAATTGAGTAACTTGTGTTCTCCAGTATTGGGGTGTCTTTCATAGATTCACATGCCTGAATCATTCCCCGTCGTCAGAGTGGGAGTCCCAGGGTACATAAAAAAGCAATATTTACATATAAGAAACAAGGGGCCAGATGTAGGTGGCCGTTTGAGGCCATTAACCGAGCGGTAACGGCCGATTTTGGCCGTTACCGATCGGTAAATGGGTGACAGGTATGTAGGGGGCGTTATTTTACCGAATCGGTAAAATGGCCGAATCGGTAATTTTACTGATTCGGTAAAATAAAAATTCGGTAATTTTACCGATTCTGAGGCACCCAGATGTAGGTGAGACTCTTCAGAGTCCCAGAGGCCTTACCGAATCGGTATTTTACCATCAAATCCAATTTGATGGTAAAATACCGATTCCGATTCCTTAGGGCATGTATGCCTGCCACATGGCACCCTAGGCTTCAAAGCCCATAGGAATGAATGGGCATTACCGATTTGGTAATTACTGAATCGGTAAATACCGAATTCTTCCGAATCGGTATTCCAGCAGATCTGGAATACCTACATATCCACCCCTTAGATTTACCAATTTTTAATTACCGAATCGGTAAAATTCGGTAATTAAAAATCGGTAAATCTATTTTACCTACATCTGGCCCCAAAACCCTTGGTAATAACCAACCAGGAAGTAAAGTAGCCCTAAGCTACAGTGAAAAAACTTTCACACTCATGACTCTCCTAGTCATTTTGTATATACCAAACTGCAGCCAATCAGGCGTCAGCACCCACCAGAATGTTCTCCTCAGAGGCTCAGGCTCTCAGATTTTCTACCGCACGTTGTGTGAAGGGAGTCTCCCTAAGTTCTGCTCCGTACTTCACTTTTCTGACTGAATTTCTTCATCCAGGATGTCATCTACTAGAAAATCTCTCTTCAGGCCTTGTGATTCTTGTGGGAAGCTCTGGCTTTTTAAAGAAGATCCCCACTAAAAGTGCATTTACTGCCTTTATCCTGATCATGAGGTGAGAGACTGTAAAATCTGCAGGACCTTCTCTCAAAAGACCCTCAGGGACAGGAAAGGACGTCTTCTTCTGTGGCTGCAGAAGATAAAAGACCAAGACAAGACTCTTTCTGAGGTGGGAAGTGTGGCTACAGGGTCGTCTATGACTTCAAGGAAGAGGAAGGCTGAGGAAGATTCATCTTCCACTGGGGCTAAGGTGTTGAGGAAAGTGTGGCCCTCCAAGGGCTCTGGCCTGTCTTCTGGGAAAAAAGGCTTCTACACCTTCTGGATCTGTTTCGCCCCATAAAAAGACTGGAAAGTCTTTGACAACTAAGCGGCTTACTGAGAAGGTTTTACCTCAGAAGAAAAAGTCTACTCCGTCGAGGAAATCTTCGTCTGTTTCATAGTCGATTAACATCGTCGACGCCCCCTCAATGTCGACGGTAACCTTCTCATCTCCTAAGCCCAAGATGATTTTTTCGTCGGCCTCTTCACCGTCGACGCTGGTCTCGGTCACGGTAGGCCTATTTCGTCATCGAAGATAATGCCTTCCATCGTCGACGCTCCTCCGCCGACGAGTGCTTTGTCGACGAAAACCAGCTTGATGTCAATGATCCCACCGTCGACGAAGACTACCTTGTCGACGAGTGCTCCGTCGACGAAGATTGGCTCGACGTCGACGACCCCACCGTCGACGAAGGCTACCTTGACGACGAAGATCCGACCGTCGACGAAGACTAACTCGTCGTCAACAACTTCCTCGTCGACGAAAAATATCCCGTTGACGAAGGATTCCTCGTCGACGAAAATATTGTCGACGAAGATTACACCATCGCTTAAAGTGACTGTCTTGTCAACGCCGTCGCCTTCGATGAGGGCACCGTCTACGAAGAGACCGTCGACGCCACTTTTATCAAAATGTACTGAGCTGCAAGTATGGTCTTCTACACCATCTAAGACCCCCTTTGGTCAACCAATTATGTCACCTTCTTTGCTTCAGAGATGTGGCTCCTCATTACAAGCTCTATCACCACTTAAATTGCCTGATCAATTGTTGGATTCAGATGACGATGAGGAGAAATCTGACATTGTTGACAGGTTCCGCACTGCTACTAGTCCATCGGAACTGCTCATTAAGTATCAAGAGGAGTATCCAGACGACGAAAAATTCTCTGAATCTGTAAATAAAGCTCCAGCCACTGTGCTCTCAGCACAGATGCCACTGGCTTCTTGATAATTTACAGTATATGTTACAGGATAACTATCGTCGTTTTCATCCTTCAGAGTCGGCGGCATCCCTTCCATCCACTCGCATGCCTTAGGCCTCTGTATCCACTTTGAGATCTCCAAGACCACAGTCTCCAGCACCTTCTCATCACCTTCAAGGTGCGAACACCACTGATGAGGATAGGGAAGAAGGAGAAGTGGATGATAAATCTAGTCTGTCGGAGTGGGATGATTATCAGATTCAGACGCCATCACCTTCGGCTCCAGCTGCCGCTGATTCGCCTCCAGTAGACATCTGAGGTTTTTATGAACTGATGGAGAGGGCTACTAATAGATTCTCGATTGCAATGGAAATAAAGAAAGACGAGTGCTTTCTTTATGATTTTAAAGATCAGCCGCGAAGACAAGTCAGAACAATTCCCATCATTGACTTCATATGGAAGGAAGGTTTAAAAATGATGGCAATACCCAATTCCCTTCCAGCTGTATTGCCCCGATTAGACAAAAAGTACAAGGCACCGGACAAATCTCCTGCATTCCTAATAGAACAACCTAAGACTGATTCTGTTGTCGCTCAAGCGGTGCAAAGACGTGCCAGGAACCCCTCTTCACCTATTTCAGCTCCACCTGATAGAGATGGCAGGCGTTTAGATTCCATCGGAAAGAAGGTCTCCACGATGGCTGCAACCACTGTAAGAGCTGCGAACTCCCTAGCAATATTAGGGAGATCCCCCCTATGTGGAGATGTTACCAGAACCTGCAAGAACTGAAGCAAAGCACGTATTGCAAGAGGGTGAGCTTGCTTCAGCAGAGATAATAGATGCAGCAGTAGACCTGGTGCTGCGGTGTTAAGAATACAAGGATGGCTGAAGTCCACATCGTTTCGCCAAGAGGTCCAGACCAAAATAATTGATATGACCTTTGATGGCGAGTTTCTCTTTGGCCAGCATGTTGACGAGGCTCTACAAGCCATAAAGAAAGACACTGAAACAGCGCGATCTTTGGGTAGCCTGCATTTTCGCAAGTCGTCCTTTCGAGGAGCTAAAGGACGCGGATCTTTTTCAAACAGAGGAAACTACAATCAGCAGAGGTCATATCAAACCTCTCAATCCAACCAACGGTATCAACCCTACAAACAGCAGTCTTACGGACAAAGAGGTAACTCTTACACGCAGTCCAGAAAAAAGTCCTCCTACTGTGGAAGAGATTCGAATAAAAAACAGTGAGACATGCTGCCTGCCACCATCTCTACCCTCCCCCTAGTCAAAAGTTGGAGGAAAAATATCCCAATAACTACTCAAATTGGTCCGCAATTACTACAGACGAGTGTGTGGCCAAAAGACACAGTTTAGAATTCGTGAAAATTCCCCCAAATTCTCCTCCCAGGGGCCCACCTCCAGCTCATATCCAGGAGTTGTTCACCCAAATACACTCAATGATTCGGAAGGGATCAATCGAAAGAGTTCCTTACTTGTAAAAGGGAACAAGCTTTTACTCCAGATTCTTCCTCATAAGGAAAAAATTGGGGGAATGGTGTCCTAACCTTGACCTACGTGCCCTCACAAATACTTAAAGAAGTTGACCTTCCGAATGTTAACACTTCAAGAAATACTCCAGCTTCTTTCAATGGGGGATCACATGGCCACCCTCTACCTTCAAGACGCTTACTTTCATGTGCCACTCCTCCCCAAGCACAGAAAATGTCTATGATTCAGAGTGGCTGGCAGGGATTTTCATTTCAAAGTTCTCCCCTTTGGACTTCACTCAGCGCCCCGTGTTTTCACAAAAATGATAGCCCCGGTAGCAGCACATCTCCGCCTAGAGGGCATTCAAATCTTCCCTTACCAGGACATTTGCCTTATCAAGGCCAGTTCTTTTGCAATGGCAAGCGCACATGTTCAGAGATGCCTGTCTCTTTTACAGTCTCTGGGTCTCTCCAGCAACTTCGACAAATCTCATCTTATTCCATCTTAAAGAAAGTCTTTCTTGGAAGCCACACTGGATACCCATCTCGCTCAGGCTTTTGTGTCAAGAGAAAGGCAACACAAGATCTGCAGGATGGCTCGCCAACTACAAGAGAAAGAGTTTTTTTCAGTTCGAAAGTTCCTTTTTTCCTGGGGATGATCTCATCCTGCATCCCTCTAATACCCAACTGTCGTCTCAGAATGAGACCTCTACAAGAAGAGCTCAACCATCAATTGTTGCAGGTTTCAGGGTCGTTCGACGACATTATTCACATAACCCATCGTATGAAGGAAGCTTTTCGTTGGTGGACTCAGATGAAAAATTTACAGGAGGGATGGGCATTTCTGGCAGAAGTGCCAAAGTTTACCATCACCACGGATGCTTCCCGCGAGGGATGGGGAGCGCACCTTCAGGGGATGACTGTCAATGGAAATTGGAATGTAAAACAAAGGAAATGGCATGTCAACCTCCTGGAGCTAGGGGCCATATTCTTGGCCTTGAAATCTTTTCAAACAGTCATACAGGAGTCCTCAGTACTAATTCGGACAGACAATACAACAAGTATGCATTACTTAAACAAACAAGGATGGACAAAGTCAGCCCTTCTCTCGCCAACAAGCCCAGGAGATTTGGGATTGGGCTCTGGGTCACAAGATCACTCTTTCCGCGGTCCATGTTCCCAGATCTCCAATGTACTAGCCGATTCTCTCAGCAGGGCGACAATATCCAATCACGAATGGGAGATCCACCAACCGACGCTGGACCGAGTCTTTCGGGAGTGGGGGCACCCCCCGATCTGGACCTGTTTGCGACAATTCAGAACCGCAAATGCCCACACTTTGCAAGCTGGCTTCCCCACAAACAATCATGCGGGGATGCGCTTTCGATGAATTGGTCTCAGATATTTGCACACGCCTTTCCTCCAATTCTGTTGGTTCTGAGAGTCATCCGCAAAATGAAGAAACAACCGTGTCGCATCATCCTCATTGCTCCCAGATGGTCTCGCCAATACTGGTTCACCGAGCTTCTCCTCCTCTCGGAGTGCGAACCCATTCAGTTTCCGTCAGTACGGAACCTCTTAACCATTCAAGGGGGTCAAGTTTGTCACCCGGACCCAGCCTCCTTGAAATTAGCAAAAACAACAAGTGATGGACCGAATGTGGATCAATGTCACACATTCCCCCAGTCAAAAGATCTGGGCCCAAATCCATCGTTTTGTTGCACTCCACACCACCCTGGGTTAGACAATGGCGATATGCAAATCAGCTCTGACCCTGTTGCCCCATGGGAACAGTCCAGTCCGAACTACAAAAGCCATGTCCTTCCCAGAACGGAATCAAGCATCCGAGGACCGGACCGGTTTCGAGGTAACACCTCTCATCAGCCCGGCTAGCTTGACTCCAAGTGGTGTGGAGTGCCTGGGACCCACGTCTGGGCATCCCCAGCGCACTTAGGGCGGCAATTGCAAAAACAACAAGTGATGGACCGAATGTGGATCAATGTCACACATTCCCCCAGGTGTGGAGTCCAAAAAACGATGGATTTAGGCCCAGATCCTTGTACTGGGGTGAATGTAAGACATTGATCTACATTCTGTCCATCAAATTGTTTTTTGTAATTTTCTCCTTGAAATTAGCAGCTTGGCTCCTCAACACCTTAAGTTCGCACACTTAGATATTCCTGTGGATTGCCAAGAAGTCTTAGCCAATGCTAGAGTACATGCAACGATTAAGACATACAAACTGAAATGGAAGAGATTTTGTGCTTGGTGTCATTCTGCTAACTTACATCCAATTCAGGCCAAGCCAGAGCAAATCTTACCCTTCTTTCTTCATCTGGCTAGATCGGGGTTATCACATTCCACATTAAAAGTATTCTTGGCAGCCATATCGAGGTTCTGTCAAGATGGCTCTAACTCTCTCTATTCAACTAGAGTGATTCAGCATTTTTTTAAAGGACTCTTTCGAATGTTTCCTCCTATTCGGCGTCCGCCTCCATCCTGGCTTTTGAATGTGTACTCACTCAGCTCATGCGCCACCCCTTTGAGCCTATTCATAAGGTGGATTTGAAATTCCTTACCTGGGAGGTTTCTCTTCTTCTAGCACTGACATCAGCACGTAGAGTCAGTTACATTCAAGCATTTACCATCAAATCTCCGTTTTGGCAGTTCACTTCAAACTCAGTGGTGCTTCGTACCAATCCTAGCTACATGCCTAAAGTTCCATCCGACTTCCATCTTAACGAACCAGTAATTCTAAAAACATTCTTTCACAATCCGCAAACGGTAGCGGAGAAAGCCTTGCATTCCCTAGACATCAGAAGATGTCTTAAATTCGATCTTCAACGAACTGCTACATTGCGTAAGACTGACCAGTTATTTGTACCATACGGAAGGATATGTCAAGGATACGCTGTATCTAAACAAACCATAGCCCGCTGAGTGTCCTCAGCTATCAGTCTATGTCATCAGCAAGCAGGAAGGCCGCTGCAATCATTGCCAAGGGCGCATTCTACGAGAGCGGTCTCCTCCTTGACAGCCCTTTATGCTGGAGTGCCTCTCCATCACATCTGCAGAGCAGCAACCTGGTTCAGCAAGCATACCTTCACCAGGCACTACTGCGTAGATGCTGCCAGCGATGCAGATACTTCAGTGGGACGAGCAGTGCTTTGCAATCTTTTTAAATAAGGTGAGCCTCTGTTCTCCCTCCTCCTCTATGCTCTTTTAGACGCTTAGTTTTTCATGTCATTATTGTTTACAAATCATGCGTATGCACTATGATACAAGAAGCGTTTATGAGCAGGATGGTGTGTACTGCTATCTACTCTAAATCAGGCATGTGAATCTATGAAAGACACCTCTATACTGGAGAAGAACAATAGTTACTTACCTGTAATCTGTGGTTCTCCAGTATTGGTGTCTTTCATATATTCACATGCACCCGCCCACCTCCCCTCAGAGGCTCCTCAGGCGATAATGTTGGTTTCACTCCTGTGTGAGAAAATCTGAGAGCCTAAGCCTCTGAGGAGAACATTCTGGTGGGTGCTGACGCCTGATTGGCTGCAGTTTGGTCTATACAAAATGACTAGGATAGTCATGAGTGTGGAAGTTTTTTCACTGTAGCTTAGGGCTACTTTACTTCCTGGTTGGTTATTACCAAGCGTTTTGGTTTCTTATATGCAACTTATTGCTTTTTGATGTACTGTGGGACTCCCACTCTGACGACGGGGAATGATTCAGGCATGTGAATCTATGAAAGACACCAATACTGGAGAACCACAGATTACAGGTAAGTAACTATTGTTCATGTACTTCGATCTCTGACCTCATAAAGAGTGCAGAGGGGTTTTGTTAGAAATAAATACATATATATTTGATATATACCTTGTGTGGTGTCCTTTCATTTGGTATTCAAGGGATTATAATTGGTAAAACAGCTGGCTTCACATGCTCTCTGAAGTTTTAGCCTAAGACTGCTGGTCCATGCTACCACTAGGATAGCTTGTCTATAAGGTTGACTTTACAACCACCATCAATAAGGGTCGTTTAGACTGGTACAAGGTGCCCACTAGAATAGTGGACATCATGTGCCAGGCTAACTTCTCACAGCGTGCAATTGTGAATAAAGACACAAACTATCCAGTAGCACGTCACTTTAAATCCATGCATGATGACAACCTGACCTGTCTAAAATATTTTGTGCTAGAAGCCGTTCCAGCTTCATGCCGTGGCAGCAATCGTGAGCACAAATTAAGACAATTGGAAACGCGCACTATCATTGAATTTGACAGTAAAACGCAGTTGGAATTTAACACTACTGAAGACCTTCATTATTGCTTGTGACCTAGTTTCTTCTGTTTTTGGTTCCACAATACTATACAATATCCATTTCTTGATACAAAGACAATTTCTGTACAGTGTAATGAATAAGTCATTTGACATGACTCAATTAATTTCTGCCTTGCACATAGGGTTTTACCATCGTACACGTTTATAATATTTTAACTACTTATAAAAATCCCACCCTCCCCCAAAAAACTGTTTTTTTAGATGTGATTTTAGTAACTAATTAGATTCTTTTATCAAATAGGCACATTGAACTGTGATTTAGCGCTGGCAGCTTCTTCTGCCCTGAAAAATCAAAATGAACAGCATCACAGAGCATGCCAGAGGGCGTAGCTTCTTGAGTGGATTTTGCTGCCGCTTGAGTAGATTTTCAACTTGAGCAGCAGCTTTCTGACCACGAAAGGTCGTGACTGCCCGCAGTGGAGAAATCTCGCCAGTTGCCCTTCTAGCAACCACAAATCATGCTAGGGAATGCCAAATCTTGCTCACCAACTTACTGTTTCAAGTCACGCGCGAGAAAAATCTCCACCACACTGTGGTTGCCGGAATTTGGCTGGAACTCTGATTTACAAACCTAATTCTGAGTGGCCATAATTCTGCCAGTATAGCGAAATACATCGCCATCCCCTTGTTAAGACACCTTTTGTAGAGATCATTGCATGCTTAGCAATTCTGAGGGGATTATAATAGTGGTAAGATAACTTTATTGGTTTAAAGAGTTCTGTGAGAATTACATGTTTGTCCAGTCACAGTTTTGACTTAAAGTAGCATAATAGGTTAATGTGCTTGCGGTAAAGCACATAGTGCAACATGCACATCACAGATTTTTATTTAGATAGGTAAGTGAGCTACTGTTATTTTTGTTACTTCCAGTTCATAAGTTAAAATCCTTGTAATATAGTGCAGTCATCTATTTGCCATCATCAAGCATACTCTAAGTCTTGAGTTTATTTACTTATTGATTTTTTTCTACTGTTATTCTAAGTTTGCAAACAATGGTTCCTGTGGGGTCGCACTATCGAAACATTGCCACGAAATCGCTTTGAAAGCAATGGCCCTACAAGTTAGCCTCTCTTAAGCTCTCCAAAAAGCTGACTGGCCCCAACTTAGCTGCAAAGTTGGAAATAATGCGCGCCAAGATAGGCCCCACCCTGTTGTATGGCTCCCTTGGCAAATTTAGCACCATACTTAATCAACATACGACTAAAATCTACAAAAAGGTGCTCTGGCTACCAAAAAGCTTGTCTGCTGCTCAGATCCGACTGGAGCTAGGCCTCCCAAACTATGCCTTTCAAAGCATGGGGTCCTTTCTTAATCTTTGTCACAAGTTGAGACAGGCCAGAATATGCACCCTTGAGTCCCTGCTCTGGTTGGACATCTGCCTTGATAATTGTGGTTGGCCACATAGCCATACTATAACTAATGCAGGTCACAACAATCAGCAGATGATCTCTGGACTATCAATCCTGGGAAGAAAGCTTTCAAATAAATTAAACATCAAAAAGAGCACCCAACTATGATCCAGTCTGTTGGACAGAGAGATACTAGCTAAAAGGAAGCATGCATGGGCAGTAATCAATTTGTATCAGATGCCCACTCGTCTGCCACAATTGGCCTGCTCTTCTTATTTACATCTAAAACATAGATTCATGGCCCTCAGGATGGACGAATGGCTTTTCTTGAAACATCTACCTTTATGGCCGCGCCCCTCAGTTGACCTTGCGTGCAGAAGTTGTGGTAAATCAGATGAATCCCTGGAGCAGCTTGTTAGTATTGGCCCAGCATTGCTGTCCCTGCGCAGAACAAAGTTTAGGCCGTAGTGGAACAAACTGGCGTCTGGACCTGAAGGCAGACATCACAGCGGCCTTGAATCCAGAGAATATGATTTTAAACATTAACTTCACGATTTCTGTACACTTGGCTTATCGTCAATTCATTGTCCCCCAGCCTCCAATGTAATTGTCATGCTGAGACTGCCCTACTGTTTGTACCAATTAAAGACCAACAAATGAAGAAGTCTCAGGTGCTAGCTGATGATTCAAACTGTTGTATTGATTTAATGGGGGTGCCGCCACTTTTCTTATGTTTCCACAGTGATAAATGTTGTCCTAATTTTGAATGTTTTTAAGCATGTTCTTATGATGGAATTTGTACCATGTGCTTTTATGATTTACTTTTAAATCGAATAAAGCTTGCTGTTGTTCGTTCCTTTTTAGAGGTAATAGTCTTGTTAGTATAGAGAACCACAATGGCAGAGTTCACCAGTAGTGGGGTGTATTTCATAGATTCACATGCCTGAATCATTCCCCGTCGTTGGGAGTCCCACGGTACATAAAAAAGTAATAATTTGCATATAAGAAACCAAAATCCCTAGTAATAACCAACCAGGAAGTAAAGTAGCCCTAAGCTACAGTGCAAAAAACTTCCACACTAATGACTATCCTTGTCATTTTGTATAGACCAAACTGCAGCCAATCAGGCGACAGCACCCACCAGAATTTTCTCCCCATAGGGTCAGGCTCTCAGATTTTCTACCGCACGTTGTGTGAAGGGAGTCTCCCTGATCTCTGCTCAGTTTTTTCTTCAAAATTTCTACATTCTGCAAATATTTTTACATTTCTTCAAAGAAGTCTTTATTTTCAACCCTGCTTCGCCTGTTGAAAGCTTCGCCTTTTTCTAAGGACCCTCATGATAGTACTTTTTTTTTCCAGAACTTGAGGTGAGAAGTCGCAGGTTCTGTGGAACCTATTTCTCAAAGGACCTTTGAGAACGGTGAGGCCCGTCTCCTTCTGTGACTACAGAGGTTGTAGACTTCAGACACCCCTTTCTCTGGCATGGAAAGTGTTTGTTCTGGACAGGCTAAGTCCTCTCTAAGCCTGGGTGTGGGACTGGGATTCCTTCTCCTTGGCCTCAAAGGATGAAGTAGGATCCTCTGGATATTGTTCCCCCACGGAGTCTGCGGGCCTCCACGCCTATGGGACCTGGTCTCTGGTGTTTCAGACTCTTAATGCCGCCTTTACACTTAAAGGTGCCAGTCCGACAACGGGCTCATTGACACGCCTGTCGACGCTGAAAGACTCCGTCTTCGTCGACGACGACGTTGAGTGTGTTAACGAAGTTGAAGACTAAGGGCCTTCTTCAACTTTTAAGTTGCTCTCGTTGACGGCCTCGTCGATGGCCTCGTCGACGACGGTGGCCTCGTCGTCGACGGTGTCTCTGTCGACGACAGTGAGGACAGTACCCTCTCGTCGACTGCTGGCTCGTCGACGGTTGTCCTCGTTGACGGTTGACCCATCGAAGGATGTCCTTGTCAACGGTTGGCCTCGTCGGCGGTTGGCCCGTCGACGGTTGTCCTCGTCAACGGTTGTCCTCTTTGACGGTTGTCCTCGTCGACGGTTGTCTGGCCTCGTCGACAGTTGGTCTCGTCGATGGTTGGCCCGTCGACGACAGTGGGCTCGTCGACGGTAGCTCATCGACGGTAGCTCGTAGACGGTAAACTTCGTCGATCATTGGCCTAGTCAACGATTGGCTTAGTTGACGACGGAGAGCTGCATTGATGGTGGGCTCGTCAACTGTGGCCTCGTCGACGGTCAGCTCCGTAGACGTTAAACTTGAACAATAACTTCATCGTCGAGGGTTGGTGTCGTCGACAGTTAGCTGTGTTGACGCAGATGGCCTCGTTGGCGGTTGGCCTCGTCAACAGTTGACCCAGTCAATGGTTGGATTCGTCGACGGTTAACCCAGTTGGCAGTTGGCCATATGCACAGTGCTCTTGTAGCCTATTTATTAGTCGTAAACTGTTTTTCCACTACATCAATGTGATGGCGTGATGGTTCCGTGCAGCCAGAAGTCCTTCTGAGCTGCTTATAAAATTGCAAGACGGGGATCAAGAGGAAGACCAGTTTCTTGAGCCTACGGATCAGACTCCGGCCGTGGTGCCAACAGCACAGATGCCGTTAGATCTCCTCAATAACTTACAGTAAATGTTGACCGACTACTATCGCCAATTCCCTCCATCAGAATCGACAGAGTCGCTGCCTTCAACACCCATGCCTCGAGCACCTGCATCATCGTGGAGAACCCCAAGTCAATCCCACCAAACTCAGGAGGCTGTAACCTCAGATGATGACAGAGAAGAAGATGAGGTGGATGATAACTCTGTATTGTCGGAGTGGGATGATTACCATACGCAAACCCTTCACCTACTGCTCCTCATACAGCGGTTTCTCTGCCGGTAGACACTGGAGGTTTTCATCTCGTAATGGAAAGAGCAACAAAGAGGTTCCTAATTTCTATGGAAACTACACAGGATGACTGTTTCTTATATAACTTTAAGGATCAGCCTCAAAGACAATTCCGGTAATAGACTTCATCTGAAAGGAGGGACTTAAAATCATGTCAACTCCAAATTCGTTACCGGCAGTCTTGCCTCGTGTGGACAAAAAGTATAAGGCGCTCCTCACATCGCCTGCATGCCTTATAGGGCAATCAAAGAGTGAGTCAGTTGTCACCCAAGCGGCTGAGAGACGGGCGAGAAACCCATCTTCACATGTACCGCTCCACCTGACAGGGATGGCAGACGCCATGACTCCATTGGCAAGATAGTGTCAACGATAGCTGCAACTACTGTCCTTGCTGCAAACTCCCTAGCAATATTGGGGAGATATAACAGACAAAGTGGTCGGATATATCACCATATATTGAAAAGTTTCCAGAGCCAGAAAGATCGGAAGCTAGAAAAATATTGCTTCAAGGAGAGTGTACTTCTGCAGAGATCATTGACGCAGCAGTGGATGTGGCATCTACAGGCTTCCGGCAGTTGGCAGGTGCAGCAGGTCTGAGAAGCCAAGGTTGGTTAAAGTCCTCATCATTCCGCCAGGAGGTCCAGGCGAAGATCATCGATATGCCTTATGATGGGGAGTTTCTCTTTGGCCAGCATATTGATGAGGCCCTGCAGGCCATTGTGAGAAGTTGGCCTGATATATGAAACTCACTTATTCTAGTGTTCACCTTGTATCAGTCCAAACAACCCTTATGGTGATTGGTTGTAAAGTCCACCTTATAGACCAGCTATCCTAATGGTAGCATGGACAAAGCAGTCTTAGGCTAAACTCGTTTGGCATGTGAAGCCAGCTGTTTTACCACATATAACCCCTTGAATACCACATGAAAGGACACCACACAGGTAGTCATGAAAATAAACAAGATATTTATTAACTAACAAACACCTCTGAACTCTTTATGAGATCAGAGGGCTAAGCACATGACAAGACTCTTAAGAAAAATACGTTTAAGATGCACAGTTACAATGTTGCCCTAGGGGCACAACAAACCATATACTAAGTAAGTGGAATGTGAAAGTAGATAGAAGGAATGGAGCTGTCCAGAGGCTGTAGGATCGCTAGAACTACACTAGCCTAACCTTAGGTAAGTAATAGGAGGCCCACGGAACGCGTGTGCAGAGTGTGAACTCACACACGAGATGCGTAACAGCGTCTATGGACCGCACAGTTCAAGAAAAAGGTGAGTACGGACAATCCTGACTAGTTAGAACTAAAACGACTGTAGAACCGGACACTAGGAGAGTCAATCTACCCTTGAGCACGGAAATGCTCTTGTTACCTCACCCACAGGCTGCAGATAGGTGCGAAGTCGTGTCGGGTTCCGGCGTTGAAGTCTATGGATCCTGAAAGGAAAGATGCTGCAGGCGACCAGGAGGAAGATGTCCAGTGTGATCCAAGGGTGGATCGGGGATGTTGAAGACCTGAAACTAGAGGGGACAATGTTCAAAGTCACTAGCCAGTGACTGGAGTGGAACCAGGAGTGGAACCAGATGTCGTCGACGCGATCAGGTGAAGAGTGGACGCTTGTCTCTGCAGCCACGCAAACCAGGAGGTGTCTTCGATGACCAGGATGGAGGCACGAGCTGTCCCACGCAGGCTCTCGCTGTCGGCGGTGTCGGATCCAGATTTGGAGTCAACAGGCCTTGGCAAAGGCAACCCACGCAGTGAGTGGAAACGGCGTCTGGTGTGGACCATGAGGGTCCGGGGTGCTTCTTCTTTGCAGGGAAGCAAGGGCCAGTCTAGAGCAACCAGACCAGCAGATTGGATTTGAAGGTTCTTCGTCTAGGAAGCACTAGCCAGCCGGCAAGTGACCAGACAACACGTTGAACAGCAAACAGGCAGAAGGGCCCCACGCACATCTCGTGGATGCTGGAGGGCTGGTCTTTGGTGCAGGAGCTGCTCGGGGCTGGAGCTTCTCAGTCCCCAAAGCACTTGGTCGAGGTTACCTCAGAAGTCGTGCTGGAGGAAGTGCTGCTTCTTCCAAGATGGCCGGTCCCACGTGTCTCGTCACACCCACGGATCTCAGCTGTGCTGCAGATGTAGGTAGAGGTCGGAGAGGTCTGGGAATCCAGGTCTCGTCGGGCTCTGAAGTCTGGATCCTCGAGGGAAGACGACAAAGGGAAGCAGCTGGACGCCGATGGTGCCTGCTTGTGCAGGGTGGACACTCCTTGCCCACAAGGGAGATTTCTTCAGTCTACTTTGTAGAAAGTCGAAGTCCAGAGTTTCCTCTTGCAGAATTTCAGTTCAGGATTAATCTAACTTGGAATGGGACCAGCTCCTACCTTTATCCTGCTAAAGGGGGCTCTACTACGACTAGGTCCCTCCTATGGGTGGGACCAGGAAGGGGGGTGGTTACACCCCCTATCCTTTGTCCGGTCTTGCGCCAGAGCTGGGGCTGGAGAGCCCCAGGAACTGGTTACAGACTGCTAATCAGACCCACAGCCTAGTTGTTCTTGCTCTAAATTGACATCCATGTACCTTAGGTGCATTTACCAATTGGTATTGGGTCACTCTTGTAAGTCCTTATACGGTGCACCATAGGTACCCAGGGCATAAGTGAACCCAAGGCCTACCAGGGGCTGCAGCATGTATTATGCCACCCCTGGCTGGCCATCCAAATCTGACAACTGGCTGATCAATTAGCTGGGGCAAGGTGGTGTAATCACGCTTTGCTTTAGAAATAGTATACCTATATCTAACCCTAAAATGGACACACATATTCCTATCAGTCACTCCTATGGCAGGCCTTGACAATCCTGAAGGCAGAGTGCTTGGAATTATGTGAGATGGTGCTCTGGCATGAGCTGAGCCAGCCTGCAGCTTGCGGAACCAAGTCCTAATAGCTGTTCCATGATAACGCGTACCATATACTCTTAAGTGCCTTATAATCCTCGCGGTTATTTGCCAACTTTGGTATCGCTTTATCAAAACATGTTGAGTAAGGTGTCATACGAATTGGAATACTAACCCCTCGCCAATTCTAGCGACGGGGTTAGCATTCCACCCTTCTAGAGGGACACGACATGTATGTAACTGTGAACCCCGGTTAAAGTTAACTCAAGCCTCAGCATCACAAAATGGATTCTGCCACCACAGACACAAGTCTGACCTCCTCCTGCTGCTGGGAGTCCTTCCAGCGAGGAGAGCTTGGACAAAGGGTTTCCTGTCAGGGGCGGTGCTAGCACCATCCCAGACAGGGTTTTGTGTATCCTAGGTAGGCAGGGCTGAATAGGAAGGTGACTGCAAGTGGCACCCCGGTGCGCACTGTGCATATGCCGGCTTGAACCAGTTCCAGGGGCACATCAGCCCCTGAGCTGGGGAAAGTCCGGACAGGGGAGAGGGGTGTAACCACCCCCCTTCCTGGTCCCACCCATGGGTCGCGTACCAGCCCCTTTCTTTAGAATAAAGGTAGGAGCGGGGACCCTTCCAAATTAGATCATCTTTGAATCCTGAAACTACTTTCTACGAAAGGAACTCAAGACTTCTTCTCAAGATTTCTCCCTTGTGACTAAGGAGTAGTCACCCTGCAGCAGCAGGCACCACCTAAGTATCTTGCGGTTTGCTGAAACGTCCTTCCTCCGGAACCAGACTGCCCAGCTCGACGAGACCCGGACTCCCTGCCCTCTCTGACCTCAACCTGCCTCTACAGCACAGCTGAGACCCGTAGGTGCGACGAGACCAGAGGACCCGGCGATCATCAGAACCAGCACGACACTGAACCAGCAGGACCACCGAGGGACCCTCGAGTGGGTGCACTGGGGTAAGAGAAGCCCCAACCCCAAGCAGCACGAGCACCGAAGTCCAGCCCCCCAGCATCCACCAGATCTGCGTGGGGCCCTTTTGCTCCTGGGTTGCTGCTACGTTGTCCGGTCACTTGCCCGTTGGCTAGTGACCCTCCAGACGACGTCCTACGTTTTTTTCACCGCTGGTTTAGCTCCTCTAGACTGGCCCTAGTCTCCTCCTGAAGGGGACCCTCCTCGGACCCTCCTGGTCCACTCAAGACGCCATTTTGTGTCGCCACGTGGGCTTGCCGTAGCCAAGGCTTGTTGCCTCCTTCACCGGATCCAGCATCACCAGCAGCAGACATCCGACGTGGGACAGCTCGCAGACCTCCAGCCTGGTCGACATCAGCGCCCTGGTCCGTGCAGCAGCAGAATCCATTGTCACCTCCTTGCCTGGCTGAGTGACCTCGTCCGGTGCCATCCTGGTGCCCACCTAATCACTGGCTAGTGATTCAGAACTTGGTCCCCTCTGCTTACAGGTATCCTTCTTCACTGATCCAGTCCTTGGATCAGCCCGGAACATCTTCACTGGTCGCCTGCCAGCAACTTCCACTTCAGGCTCCTGGTCCGTCAACGAGGATTCCCGACAACACTTGAACCCTATGCAGCCGCAGCCCCTGGGCTAGGTAAACCGAGTACCACGGTGCTCCAGCGTAGAGCCACTCTCTAAGTGTCTAGATCCACTTTCGTTTTTGACCTACCTAGTCGGGTTCGCCCGAGAACACTAACTTTTGCATTTACTAGCATCCATAGACTTTGTCCCGCATTACGCGTGAGAGTTCCCACTCTGCACACGACGTCACTAGGCCTCCTGCTTCTAATCTAAGGGTTCAGCATTGTAGTCCCAGCGTTTCTAAAGTCTCTGAGAGTAGTACTTACCTGCTAGTAATTTCGCATTCCACTTTTGTAGTATATGGTTTTCCGTGCCCCTCGGGCATTTGTGTAAATTGTGCGACTTGCAGTATTTCTTTAAGAGTTTTGTATTGTGCTTAGCGCCCTGTCCTCATAAAGAGTCCAGAGCTGTTGTGTTATAAATAAATATCCTTTTATTTTCATAACAACTTGTGTGGTGTCCTTTCTCTTGGTGTTCAAGGGGTATATGTGATGGTATAACAGCTGGCTTAACACGCCCTCTAGAGTTTAGCCTAAAGACTGCTCTTGTCCATGCTACTAGGATAGCTGGTCTATAAGGTTGACTTACAACCAATCATCAATAAGGGTCGTTTGGTATGATACATAGTGATCACTAGAATAGTGAGCACTGCATATCAGGCCAACTTCTCACATTGGTGAGCAGCGGTTGGAATTTGAGCTTGCTGTTTTACCACACGTATCCTAAGAATATCATTTGAAAGATCACATAAGTACCAAGGTACATATAACTTAGCTTAGAATACTCTGAGTTCTACTGAACCAGCTGTTGTAGTTTAACAGGGCTTAGCACACCCTGACTACAACTCTTAGCAAGGGATCAGTAGGCAAACAAATAGTGTCGGTAAGTGCACCACTCACACCTCACTAGAAAAGCATGTCAGACAAAGGAGGGAACTCAGAGGCCCCCCTTGTGTCAGTTGACCCTCCACAGGTCATTTCAAGATATGCAGCTCTTAGCTTTCAGGAGATAAGACAAGTGTGTACCTCCAGGAAGCTAAAACAGGGTTCTAACCCTACCATCCCATTCCTGATTGGTCTCTTAGAGACTTATGATGCCAGGAGGGCTTCTAGCACAGGCCCTCCTAATCCAGATGGGAGCATGCCCCCCTTAGAGGGAACCCTTGGGGACCCTGACCTCCAACTCAATGGAACAGTTAGTGAAGGAGAGGAGGAGGATCAGGAGTTGTCAGGGGATGAGGCAGACAAGGGTCAGGTAGAAGTCAGTAGACTCACCAGGACCAACTTAAGTAGGCATGAGAATGGACTTGGGGGACCCCCAGGCCCACTCTCAGGCAGGCTTAACATTGGGAGTGGACGAGTTAGGTCTCTATCCAGAGGCTCTAACAGATCCATTCGAACCAATGGCTCTCAGATCTCTTCTCACAGAGGGATGACATCCCCTCAGAGGAGAGAGCATGAGGCCAAGATGAGGGAAGTCAATCTGAGGATTGAAAGGGAAGAACTTGCCCAGGCCAAAGAGAGACTTGCCTTTGCTAGAGAGCAAAAATTGAGTGGGACAGACCCCACTGGTGGCAGCATTTTACCTAGAGAAAAGGACAGGAGTTTAGACACTAGACACCTGAGTAAGATAGTACCCCCCTTTAAACAAGGGGATGACATCCACAAATGGATGACTGCTTTGGAGAGGGCCTGCACTGTCCAGTGCATTCCCCAGAGTCAGTGGGCAGCTATCTTGTGGCTCTCCTTTGAAGGCAAAGGTAGAGATAAGCTCCTCACTACTAGAGCTGAGGATGCTAACAATTACGAAGTCCTGAAGAATACACTGATTGATGGGTTTGGCTTAACAACTGAACAGTACAGGTTGATGTTCAGAGACACCCAGAAAACTCAGTCTCAGGATTGGGATGACTTTGTTGATTGTGCCACTAAGGCTTTTGAAGGCTGGCTACTGGGAAGTAAGGTTACTGATTTCAAAGGATTGTACAATCTAATTATGAGAGAGCAAGTCTTAAATAATTGTCAGAACCAGTTATTACACCAGCACCTGGTAGACTCTGATCTGACCTCTCCACAAGAATTGGGTAAGAGGGCAGACAAATGGGTCAGAACCAGGGTCAGGCCTAAGAACCAGGGTGGTGACCAAAAGAAGGAATCAACCAAGTCTCAAGAGAAGGGTGGGAATAAATCTTCTGATCAAACCCCAGGGCCCCAAAAATCTTCTGAAAAGGGTGGGTCCCAAAATCCTTCCAATTCCCAAAAGAAACCTTATTGTCATACCTGCAAACAGGTAGGCCATTACAAAACTGACAGCAGTTGCCCAAAGGCCAACAACAATAAGGAGAACATACCCCCAAATAAAACTTCCCAGCCTCCTGTTACTACTAGTAGTAATCCCCCAGGTGGTGGGAGTGCCCCCAAGAATCTGGGTGCATTTTCTTTGGGAGTTCCTGGGGACTCTGGTATAACCAGGTCCCCTGACTTAGATGCTCTTGTCTGAGAGACTGGCATGAGGTTTGCCAACTTCACAGCTTGTCCCAACACTTTGGGCAAGTACAGACAGGAGCCCCTCATCAATGGTTCAAAAGTTGAGGCCTACAGAGACACAGGGGCTAGCATCACCATGGTGACTGAGAGCCTAGTCCCCTCAAGGCAACTTATACCTGGAGCCACATACCAGGTAATGAACATTGATGGAGTGCTGAGAGATCATCCCATAGCAGTGGTAAATCTCAGCTGGGGAGGTGTCACTGGTCACAAGAGAGTGGCAGTGTCACCAAACTTGCCTGTAGATTGCCTACTGGGGAATGATTTAGAGATCTCAGCCTGGGCTGAGGTAGAGCAAGAAACCCATATTAAAATGGTAAACCTCCATGGTAAGGTTAGTGGGGCAGTGATAGCCACAGCCCCAGTCCAAGATGTCCTCCCTGAACAGGTTGGCAAGGCTGTGATGGTCACAGCCCATACCCAAACTGAGTCCCTTCCTGAAAAGGTTGGTGGAGTTGTGATGGCCACAGCTCAAACTCAGACAGATAATAGTGTTGTGAAGCCTGAAACTATGGATCACTCCACTCAGACAGAGAGCATTGAGAAGGAAGAGAAATCTCCCTCCCACCAGACTCTAGGAAAGGATCAGCCTCCTCAGGGAACTGATCTGACCCCTTGTGAAGAAACTGCCCCAGAGGTAGTCAGGCCTAGCCTGGCAGAGCCTCTGATGTCAGTGGACCCTTCCAAGGTGGGACCCAGTCTGGAGCAGGTAACCTGCCCCTCTCTACCCTGCCTCAATCAGCCCAGGGCGGTAAAGGTAAGGGAGGCCAGTGGTGGACCCCAAAGGGCCCCCTGTCCAAAAGAACTCCCCAATCAGCAGATTAAGGGCACTGAAGCTAGTAATCCTAGCCCAGTGAAAATAAAACACACTCCTGAGGGATCCCCCTTAAAATTAGCTAGGGACCTCCCACAGATGGACACTGTTGGGCACAGCCAAACCTGGGGCCTAAAAACTCCAAACCTGACCTGTCCCTCCAGTAAGCCAAACAGAGGGACTCAGCCTCCAGCTTTATGTAGCCAGAGGTTGACCCTGAGAGCTCACAGCAACTCAGTCCTGGAAAGAAAGGCACATATGGTGGATAGGGATTGGAGGAAGTTGAGCCCAACTTTAGTGGAGTCTCACTTCAGTACTCCATTCCCACACCAGCCTTTTACTTTGCCAAAACACACCACAGGTAGAGATTCCCTATGGTGGAGACCCTCAGATACCCTTAGGGTGAGGGATTGCTTAGTGGACCATGATATAGGGGGTAACCATGCCAGTACAGGTACCACCTCATATGGCCACTCAGGCAATATAGGCTTACCTGGTCAAGGATAGCCTTATCTCCTTTCGTTTGGGGGGGGGGGGGGGGGGGGGGTTATGTAGGAGGGTGGATACCGGACTATGGTTGCCCACAACTTTTTGCCTGGTGTTTTGCTGGTTTTCCGACTTAGTTGACCTGGGACCCTGCTATCCAGGGCCCCAGGCCTACTGCTCTCTCTGTAAAATGGATTCCATGTACCTTAGGTACATATCTAATTGAATACTGAGTCACCTTATCAGACCCTGTAACTCAGGGCATAGGTGTACCCAGGGCCTACCAGGGGCTGCAGCATGTATTATGCCACCCCTGGCTGGCCATCTAAATCTGACACAACTGGCTGCATGACAGCTGGGGCAAGGTGGTGTAATCACCCTTTGCTTTAGATATAGTATACCTATATCTAACCCTAAAATGGACACACATATTCCTATCAGTCACTCCTATGGCATGCCTTGACAATCCTGAAGGCAGAGTGCTTGGAATTATCTGAGATGGTGCTCTGGCATGCGCTGAGCCCATCTGCAGCTTGCAGAACCAAGTCCTAATAGCTGTTCCATGATAACACGTACCATATACTCTTAAGTGCCTTATAATCCTCGCGGTTATTTGCCAACTTTGGTATCGCTTTATCAAAACATGTCGAGTAAGGTGTCATACGAATTGGAATACTAACCCCTCGCCAATTCTGGCGACGGGGTTAGCATTCCACCCTTCTAGAGGGACACGACATGTATGTAACTGTGAACCCCAGTTAAAGTTAACTCAAGCCTCAGCATCACAAAATGGATGCTGCCACCACAGACACAAGTCTGACCTCCTGCTGCTGGGAGTCCTTCCAGCGAGGAGAGCTTGGACAAAGGGTTTCCTGTCAGGGGCGGTGCTAGCACCATCCCAGACAGGGTTTTGTGTATTATAGGTAGGCAGGGCTGAATAGGAAGGTGACGGCAAGTGGCACCCCGGTGCTCACTGTGCATATGCCGGCTTGAACCAGTTCCAGGGGCACACCAGCCCCTGAGCTGGGGAAAGTCCGGACAGGGGAGAGGGGTGTAACCACCCCCCTTCCTGATCCCACCCATGGGCAGGACCTAGTCGCGTACCAGCCCCTTTCTTTAGAATAAAGGTAGGAGCGGGGACCCTTCCAAATTAGATCATCTTTGAATCCTGAAACTACTTTCTACGAAAGGAACTCAAGATTTCTTCTCAAGATTTCTCCCTTGTGACTAAGGAGTAGTCACCCTGCAGCAGCAGGCACCACCTAAGTATCTTGCGGTTTGCTGAAACGTCCTTCCTCCGGAACCAGACTGCCCAGCTCGATGAGACCCGGACTCTCTGACCTCAACCTGCCTCTACAGCACAGCTGAGACCCGTAGGTGCGACGAGACCAGAGGACCCGGCGATCATCAGAAGCAGCACGACACTGAACCAGCACGACCACCGAGGGACCCTCGAGTGGGTGCACTGGGGTAAGAGAAGCCCCAACCCCAAGCAGCACGAGCACCGAAGTCCAGCCCCCCAGCATCCACCAGATCTGCGTGGGGCCCTTTTGCTCCTGGGTTGCTGCTACGTTGTCCGGTCACTTGCCCGTTGGCTAGTGACCCTCCAGACGACGTCCTACGTTTGTTTCACCGCTGGTCTAGCTCCTCTAGACTGGCCCTAGTCTCCTCCTGAAGGGGACCCTCCTCGGACCCTCCTGGTCCACTCAAGACGCCATTTTGTGTCGCCACGTGGGCTTGCTGTAGCCAAGGCTTGTTGCCTCCTTCATCGGATCCAGCATCGCCAGCAGCAGATATCCGACGTGGGACAGCTCGCAGACCTCCAGCCTGGTCGACATCAGCGCCCGGGTCTGTGCAGCAGCAGAATCCAGTGTCACCTCCTCGCCTGGCTGAGTGACCTCGTCCGGTGCCATCCTGGTGCCCACCTAATCACTGGCTAGTGATTCAGAACTTGGTCCCCTCTGCTTACAGGTATCCTTCTTCACTGATCCAGTCCTTGGATCAGCCCGGAACATCTTCACTGGCCGCCTGCCAGCAACTTCCACTTCAGGCTCCTGGTTCGTCAACGAGGATTCCCGACGACACTTGAACCCTATGCAGCCGCAGCCCCTGGGCTAGGTAAACCGAGTACCACGGTGCTCCAGCGTAGATCCACTCTCTAAGTGTCTAGATCCACTTTCGTTTTTGACCTACCTAGTCGGGTTCGCCCGAGAACACTAACTTTTGCATTTACTAGCATCCATAGACTTTGTCCCGCATTACGCGTGAGAGTTCCCACTCTGCACACGAAGTCACTAGGCCTCCTGCTTCTAATCTAAGGGTTCAGCATTGTAGGCCCAGCGTTTCTAAAGTCTCTGAGAGTAGTACTTACCTGCTAGTAATTTCGCATTCCACTTTTGTAGTATATGGTTTTCCGTGCCCCTCGGGCATTTGTGTAAATTGTGCGACTTGCAGTATTTCTTTAAGAGTTTTGTATTGTGCTTAGCGCCTTCCCTCATAAAGAGACCGGGGCTGTTGTGTTATAAATAAATATCCTTTTATTTTCATAACAACTTGTGTGGTGTCCTTTCACTTGGTGTTCAAGGGGTATATGTGATGGTATAACAGCTGGCTTAACACGCCCTCTAGAGTTTAGCCTAAAGACTGCTCTTGTCCATGCTACTAGGATAGCTGGTCTATAAGGTTGACTTACAACCAATCATCAATAAGGGTCGTTTGGTATGATACATAGTGATCACTAGAATAGTGAGCACTGCATATCAGGCCAACTTCTCACAACGTCCACCTCCATACTGGTACTTAAATGTGGTGCTCTTCCAGCTCATGCGTCACCCCTTTAAACCTGTTCATAAAGTGGATCTCAAATTCCTTTCATGGAAGATTTTTCTACTTCTAGCACTGACATCGGCACGTAGGGTCAGTGACATTCAGGCATTCACCACCAAGTCTCCGTTTTTACAATTCACTTCAAATTCAGTGGTGCTTCGTACCAATCCAAGCTACATGCCTAAATTTCCATCCGACTTTCATCTTAATGAGCCAGTGATTCTAAGGACATTCTTTCCTGATCCTCAAACACAACATTGCCTAAGACAGATCAGTTATTCGTAGCATACGGAAGGCTACGTCAAGGATACACTGTATCTAAACAGACCATAGCCCACTGGGTGTCCTCAGCAATCAGTCTATGTCATCAGCAAGCAGGAAGACCTCTGGGATCGTTGCCGAGGGCACATTCTACGAGAGCGGTCTCCTCTTCAATAGCCCTTTTCGCTGGTGTGCCTCTCCATCACATCTGCAGAGCGCCAACTTGGTCCAGCAGGCATACATTTATCAAGTATTACTGCTTGGATGCTACAAGCGACGCAGGTATTTCAGTAGGACGAGTAGTGCTTCGTAATCCTTTTAAATAAGGTGAGCCTCTGTTCTCCCTCCTCCTCTATGCTTTTTTGGACGCTTATTTTACATGTTATTCTCTGTTGCAAAGCATGTGTATGTACTATGATACAAGGAGCGTCTGTGAGCATTATGATGTGTACTGCTATCTACTCTGATTCAGGCATGTGAATGTATGAGACACCCCAATACTGGAGAAGAACAATAGTTACTTACCTGTAATCTGTGGTTCTCCAGTATTGGTGTCTTTCATAAATTCACATGCACCCGCCCACCTCCCCTCAGAGGCTCCTTAGGCAATTGTTTTAGTTTCACTCCTGTGTGAGAAAATCTGAGAGCCTGAGCCTCTGGGGAGAACATTCTGGTGGGTGCTGTCGCCTGATTGGCTGCAGTTTGGTCTATACAAAATGACAAGGATAGTCATGAGTGTGGAAGTTGTTTGCACTGTAGCTTAGGGCTACTTTACTTCCTGGTTAGGTATTACTAAGGATTTTGGTTTCTTATATGCAAATCATTGCTTTTTTTATCTACCGTGGGACTCCCACTCGAACGACGAGGAATGATTCAGGCATGTGAATCTATGAAAGACACCAATACTGGAGGACCACAGATTACAGGTAAGTAACTATTGTTCTCATGATTTATATCCTGACTTTGTGATTCGCCTGACTATTTACTCTTAACATATAATGTGTAAGAGTATATATAATATGTAATTCCCTCACCTTATAAATTATAACCCTAGTTGTTGTATGTAACGTTTCCTGTACATTAACTTTTCTTGTGTATGATTTATTGTCCCTCTATTGTCCCTCTGTGCGTGATGTAAAGTGCACTTTCAACCTACAATCGGATGAGTAGCGCTATATAAACATTAAATAAAAACATTCTAGGTGCCATTTCATCAATATTTGTGCTAATGCAGACTGATACATCATGCAGCCTTACAGTGCAACCACATTCTTAACATAGTGAGCTGACCAAGCCTGCCACCAAATCATAGCTTCTCTCAAAGTCCCCTTACCTTTCATTCACAGTAATCTATAGAATACATCCCTCCTTCGTAATTTCGATTTAAGATCTCCCGCTCTCCTCCTGACACAAAATATGTTTTTCAACGTCTTATCTCTTTGCCTGCCTACCATTTCCTTCTGAAAATGCAGTGTTTTAAAGTTGTTTAGTGGGACGCAGATGATGACGGAGTTAAAAATAGCTTAAACTGGCAGCCTTGTTAACTTTGCTGAGATAGCTAGCTTTCTAGGTGGTTGAGCACATAGGCGAAAGTCTATTGTGTATCTTCCAAAGTAGTACTAAGACATGCCTATTACAAGGGCATATTTAGTTTGTTTTCTTGTCAAATGATACTTTGTGGAAGCTTGTTGAATGTACTATGATTAGCAGTATGTCCTACAATAATCACATCTGTGCACATGTGGTCTTACGTGCAAAAAAAACCTAATACGTTTTCGTGAGTCTCCTCCTTGACCCGCTAATCTTACTTTAACATCTACATCTTGCTGTGATGAAAAAATTATTATGTAATTAAAATATATTTTCCTTGGTCTCATGTTCTGTTTTACAATATGTTTGTATGTGTTAAGTTGGAAGTTAGTAGTGACATGGGATACAGCTCTTCCATTGCTTTCACATCTAAGCATTAGGCTGCAGTTGGCTCCCCTCAATGTATTACACAAAAACAAAAGGAGGGATGATGGCCCTTGAAATCAGGTCTTTGATTTGGGTCTGGCTAGATGTTAAAATGAATAAGCCTCCTCGCTGCTTGGACATTGCTGCTCCATCGGAATGCAGACAACCTGTGGGTAGGTGAATGTGTCCCCGTGTCTAAAAATGACACCAAGAATTCTGCATATTTCCCTGATCCATCCCAAAAATAGCTGCCGTAACTGAGTTCTGGTGTGATCCTCCACTTTCTAGACTGGTTTTCAGTTAAAGTATCTTCAAGTATTTCAAAAGTATGCGTTCAAGTTGGATGTATACAGTGACTGAAAGTACAAGTAGACCTTCTCCAATGCAGAACCATATATATGTTGGAGTCACGTTTGCCAGTTTGTATAAATGTATATGGCTTTCTCAGGAAGGACAAAGAAGCTTACAGCAGCTTCTGAGGCACTTTACTGAATTGACACTCATGTTAAGGAAACCTGAATTACCATTAAAGCTCTGGTGCAGACTGAGCCCAGCCTAGCATATGGTCTTTTCCCCTGTCGTGCTCTGAACATCCATGGAAAGACATTCTTTAGATATACCAGCAGCAATGACGCTATCACACCAACTGGATCACCCTCCTTGCTGTGTTGAATGTGTGATTAGTGACCAGGAGACACATTTCTCTAGAATTGGTTCAAGTCCTCTTGCTACAGCAGTGGGATTCAAATTCCAATGTAGTCTGCAAATTCCCTTAAACAGATACATAAAGAACAATGTTAGGGATGCCATTACAAAAATAAAGCCATCACATTCCTCTGTAAATTAAGGGAAGCCTGTCATCTAGAATCTGTGAACCTTGGCAACATGGTAATCTCCGCCCTCATTGGCAGTATGGATCCTAGGGATTGGCTCCAGTTTACCAGCAGTGTCCATGAGCAGCAAAAGCTTTTTCTGAGGACCGAACTAACCCCTGGCAGAATCCCTACCTGGCAGCTGTTTTCCCACTGTGCCCCCGACACCCGCCGCTGCACCGCTACGATCCTTGGTGCGGCCGCTGTGTGGTGCAAGGGCTAAGTGGGACTACTATTCCCAGAATTCGAAGCGGCCGGAAGCCGCGAAAGGACGAAAACGCGCCAGGAGGCATATAAAATCAGACACGTCCTCGCCTCGCGGGACGCCGGGCGATGCCCGGGCAAAGGGCGTGGCCGTCTGTGGCCGTCAGGGGCTGCAGGAGGCTGGGCCGGGCCGGGCCCCCCCTCTAACTTTTTGCTTTGGACTCTATCCTTCAGCCGGAATTACGTGATAGTAAGCCGTGTTCTGTCTGTCCCTTTTTGCTGCTACGCTAATTCCATAGCCACAAGGCATATTTTGTACCTGTATATGTCCGGACCACATTAGAATACCATCTATACTGCTATTAGCCTGAGGACCCAGGATGTCTACAGGCGTACCAAACTCTTTAGCCTCTACTGTAGGGGCTTCTATACTTGGGCCTTTAGATAAGTATTTTGCAAGGGCTACTAGAGAAATAGATAAAGAGATTACGTTGGCTGAGATACGTGCAGAGCGTCGTTTCTCTATCGAATTCTTTAAAAAACAACACTAATCTCCCCTCAGAAGGTTGCACCTACTACACAACTAGATAACAGGCTAGTAGATGCAGACGCAGAGCTGTTTAGCACTGAAAACATCCCATTAATTTTTCAAGATAGGACACCACCACTACCTGTCATTGAAATAACCAATGATCCTACTTTTAATGGGCCGCCTGCTACTTCGAACTCTTTAATAGATCTAAATTCCCCTATAGTCCTAGACGCAGTCCCTCAGTCTAATATAAACGCTTCATCTCCAGTTTCTAATGCGCTAGTAGAGACACTACTGCCGATTACAGTTAGTGTAACTAAAGATAAGTTACAAACTAAGAAGCACCTGGGAGCACATCGTCCTCCACCAAAAAAAAGAAGGAGAAAGGGAGGGGCCAGAAAAGGGGAAAAAATCCCATGTATTCCCCCTCCTCCTGTGGTCCCAATAAATAAGTCATCTAACCAGCTAGGGAATGAGACATTAGTAGGGCCCCCAACAAAAACAAAAGTTAACTTTGTGTCCAGAAGCTCTGCCGATTAAAGTGACAATGGAGGCAATTGAATGTCTTTTAAGATCTTTCTTACTCCCTCTTATAGAGAGAGTTAAAAGGTTGGGGGAAAAATGGATTGTATTTTGGCAACCTCCAATTTAAGTGAAAATCCTAAACCAACTAACCCAAGGGAAATCTCTTCAACAAATGAACACCCAACACAGAAACCATCTAGGCCGGAAAAGGACAACCTCGTATCTAAAAATACGCTTGTCCACACTAATTCTATTAAACTGGTGGCCACGCAAGATACACACAAAGAGAAGGTTAAATCGGGTCCCCCGAAAGTCCTTCCTTCCAGAAATGACCCCCCAACGAAGGCAATCAAAACTAATAGAGTAAAATCTAACTTCAGAAATATTGTAGACTTACCCCCAGAATCATCCAATTACGTTATCATTTTAACCGGAGTCCCGGTCGTGCCAGTAGGAAACATAGAACCTAACACAAGTCTTAAAAATAAAGTTATCCACTGGCTGCGAAACAACAGACCTCTCCCATTACATCTAAATGGAGACATAGTATCTGTAAGACGGTGCAATTGGGTGGGTCCTCGCCATAAAGACATTGAGGGGGATGTGGTGTTAGTAAATTTTAGGGATCATAGAGTTATGTTATGTTATGTTAATTTCAATTTATATAGCGCCAAATCACCGACAGGTCTCTTAGCGCTTGCTGTGGGAACCCGTCCTGGCTTTCCCTGCGAGATAACCCCTACTGGGCATCCCCAAGGTGAAGACCAGGCATCCCATCGTGGTGGGGCCATAGTGGAGATTAAGCAAGCTATTGCCCAGAGTTGCAAAGTGTGAACCCATGATTCGAGTAGGCACCGAGGCGAGAATTATCGAGTCCGTGGACATTTTGAGCCCAAGACCCTGCCGCGTCAGGAATTGAACCCTGGTCCCGGGTCTGACCTCTGCATCAGGGTCTGCCTCCTCTAGCCAGTGAGCCACACTTCTCCACCAGTGGTTACGTACATCAGCGATTGATTTCCAGGGAGAAGCAAGGGTGGCGTGTCATCTCGCAATCTGAGTTATTTTTACCCTGAAGCGCTGATGATGCCCCCAATCACCCACCATCCTGCCGCAGCTTTGATCCTCCAAATTTTGTCCATCGTACCCCACACTTTACTGTCCCCAGACAGTACACTAACAATCTTCCCCCTTTTTTTCCACCCCAACGCCCAAATAGGTATTTCCCTCCGTTTGGTAATAATCACCAATCTATAAATCCAAATGAGTATTGGAATATCCCACTTTATAACCTATTCGAACCCCTCTCTGGCCTAGACGCAAATGAATGACTCATTTCATCAAATTCTTACGTAGGAACCACTCGAGAGTGCATGATTAATTGTAACACATTAACTGAACTCTTTACTGTTGTTCCTATATCGATGAGTAGATCCCCTGAGCCACTACAGGATATGAGGGGGGAGCACTGTGTAGCAAAATTAGATTTGAATGTGACTTGCAAAGCAATTTTAAGTCCAACGAAACTGCAAGACATGGCGATTTCTTTACCTCCCACAGAGGAAAAAAATGATGATCGTTTTGCGGGGGGGCAATTTGCCATACAATAGTATTGCTATGCTGTCTACCCCTATTCACCTTAACACCGGAAATTCTGTAAGTCTGCCTGTAAAACAGCTGGAAGCTAATCTGGGGGGAATTACTGGGACCCATGATAGTCATGATATGGTATCATCCCCTGAAAAAAAGTGCTTCCATGTATTGGGGGGAAAAGGGGTTGTGCCCAAATACTCTACACTTATACCCGCTTATTCCCCAAATTTTATACTCAACTGGAATGTGGCTGGTCTTGCAACAAAAATTGTTTTACAATCATGGCTGGACTTGGTGAACAGTTATTCCATTTTATGTTTCCAGGAAACTTGGGCATTAAGTCCAGTGCACCTTTTAGGGTATCAGACTTTCCATGTGCCGGCGTTGGCAAGCAACCAGGGAAGAAACAAGGGTGGTTTATGCACATATATTAACATTGCTAGTGGATTAACTGTGTTGAAACACATCCCTAAAGAATCCTATCAGATAGTTGTGATTGGATGGGGTAGTTTTCTTAACCTCATCTTAGTAAACTTCTACAACAATCTGGTCCCAGAAGCTCTGAAACAAACTTTAAACGAATTAAGTCATGCAATTGTTACATTAAAAGAATCTATAGACAGGGAGTGTATGCTCGCCTGGCTGGGTGATTTCAATTGTAATATTTGCCAGTATGGTCCAAAGGAAATATGTGGTCTGGATTTTTCCATGGATGATACCTTGAACCACTTTATTCATTTCAAAACAGGGGATATTTTAAATAGTTTTCTTTTTTATTTAAATTTGGATTATGTAAACGACTTATGCTCACCGTCCGTGCCTTTTCATCCAACTTTACATGGAAGAGGTGCAAACACCGTGATTGATTTCACTCTGTTTTCTAAATCACATGCTTACTTGCTCTCATCATGGAAAATCTTGGACGATATTTATGGCAATCACTATGCTATAGTATTTAATATAAACAAGCATATAGAGAGGCAGCAAACTAGGGAAAAAAGTATTATCTACCAACAACCTATTTCCGTTGGATGTACCAACGGCTACACTCTCAAATGGGATAAGGTGGTTTCTGAGGTGTTACTTGACACTTTACTTTCTAAAAGAAAGTTAGAGATTAACATTTGTTTATCTCCTTCAGAAGATCCTTTAAAAAATGTGGACTCTTTTTCAAAGATACAAGAGACATTAAAACGCTTACTGTCCCGTCAGTTCAAACCGGGACCTAATAAACCCAGAGGTTGGTTTGATAAAAATTGTACTTCTGCATTAAAATCCCTAAAAAAGGCTTTGCATGCCATTCCTAGATCCCCAAAGGCGATCAGACAGGCCAGATACCAATATCGTGGTGCGATTAAGAGTAGGGAGAAAACCCTGAAGCAAGACGCCTGGGAAGCCCTAATTTCTTCTTCTAAAAATAAAGACTCAACTGCCTTTTGGAAGGCAGTTAATGCACCTTTTGCACGAGGAAAACAACCGGAGTTGTTAGATATAGCAATAAATGGGGATACTTGGGATGCCCACTTTCAAAATCTGTATGGTAGCTCTGACCCCTACTATATTTCTTCTAAGGACCACATTACATCTCCCAATAATACCGGATCTTCCTTGAGAAATCTCCCGTTGGACATTGTTTTTACCTGCGATGAGGTGAGCCTGGCCATAAGAGAAAGCCCGTCTGGTAAAGCACCGGGCCCGGATGCAATAGATATCTTTAAAGCGGAAATCGATCTCTGGGCCCCCTTACTTACTATAGTGATGAATAGTGCCAATACCCATGGATTAATACCAACGTGGTCAGAAGCGATAGTAGTCCCCATATTTAACAAGCATTGGAAATGCAATAGGTCTCGCACCATTAGAGTTAGTGCTTTTAGAATTGTTTATGGGTTTTTTTGTAAATGTTTAGCATTTTTGTTTCCTGTAGCGAATGCTAAAGAATTACAAATAAAAAAAGCCATAAACATTTCTTAAAGCTCTAACTGAAATGGCCTGAGACCTATTGCACTGTGTGAGGGTGAGGGTTTGAGGGTGAGTGAGGGTGAGGGTGGGTGAGGGGGAGTGAGGGTGAGTGAGGGTGAGGGGTTGAGGGTGAGTGAGGGTGAGGGTGAGGGGTTGAGGGTGAGGTGTTGAGGGTGAGTGAGGGTGAGGGTGAGTGAGGGGTTGAGGGTGAGTGAGGGGTTGAGGGTGAGTGAGGGAGGGTGAGGGTGAGGGTGAGTGAGGGGTTGAGGGTGAGTGAGGGTGAGTGAGGGTGAGGGTGAGTGAGGGGTTGAGGGTGAGTGAGGGTGAGTGAGGGTGAGGGGTTGAGGGTGAGTGAGGGTGAGGGGTTGAGGGTGAGTAAGGGTGAGGGTAAGGGGTTGAGGGTGAGGGGTTGAGGGTGAGTGAGGGTGAGGGGTTGAGGGTGAGTGAGGGTGAGGGTGGTTTACTGAAAAAAAATGACCTTACGCGTTCATTATTAAATATGGCACACTGACAAACCTCATGGCATTTACCTGCTATTATTTGGTAAAGGCCCCAGTTTGATAACGGTGGGCTCTAAAGTTTGCCTAAAAACCCTTCTGTGCGTCATGATGCGAACTAGACAGTTGAGCCCAATTGATTCTAGTGCGTGATCTGGGGCAAAATACGACTTTTCAATTATGTCTCTATTGCCCTATCCATCTAAAATTAGCAGAGCGTGAACATGGGCTAAACAGAGGTATGACTGGCACCGACAATACAAATAACTGGACTCTCAAATAAATGTCGCGCAGCACAGTGCCCCTTTCGACGTACCTCGGTTTCACTTCATTGAAACTCATATCGAGAAAAACGGGTGTAATATTAACGCGCAGATTTGGAGTGGTTTGGCCCTCCCTTACTTTAATAGGAATTGCCGAAACAAGAAATACATGTCTAAGTGTGTAGCTGTTTCAATGGTGTGTGTGTATGTATGTTCGAAAACAGAGAAACACTCAGTTGTAAACAGAACTCTGTTCTATGTGTCTACCTAATAGGACTAGAGACTGGCGGCAATTGCGCTTACTCGGAACTCCTGCATTGGACACTTGACAATTGCAGCTGACCAATAGTATATTGCAGTGAAACTGTCGAGGTTCTACAAATCTCCTCCAGTCTCTACTGTGCAAGCTGTTACTACATTATGCCGATTCATTTTCAGCTCTACAGGGGGGCTGTGCATGAATTTTGGTTCTACACGACAGCTGGAAGATTGCGGCGTCGACTTCACTTACAGATAAGATACTATGTGGCTGTAATCGGCAAAAGCAAATCGGAACAGAAATCGGAAGTACTAAAACAATGAAACAGTATAATAAGAACTCCTTAACGTGTAAAGTTAATTTTGTAAGATGCACTATGTTTACCTAGGAAAACAGTGGGAGGATGACAGCTTGGTAACTTGAACTGTCAACGGATCCTAATAACGAGGAGTCATCAAAGAATCACCCTGAGCTCGACAAAAACACATTTCTGACCCATAGCCACACCTATCCACCCCGATCTGCTTAAATGGGAACATTTTAGCATGTGGGTAATAGGAATCAGTCTTCCTTACAAATAGCATTGAATGAAGAGCAAGGCAAGGCAGGCGGCTATCAGTCTTCCTTACAAATAGCATTGAATGAAGAGCAAGGCAAGGCAGGCGGCTGGGGGGAGGAGAAATGCGACGCGACATGGCAGGCAGGGGAGGGGGCGGAGCGGGGGTGTGGGAGGAGTGCGGGAACAGACGGCGAGGGGAGGAGAGTAGGAGGAGGAGAGTAGGGGACTAGGCTGTGCAATCAAGAAGTGAGGGGGCGGGAGAGTAGGCAAGGCAGGCGGCTGGGGGGAGGGGGGAGGAGAAATGCGACGCGACATGGCAGGCAGGGGAGGGGGCGGAGCGGGGGTGTGGGAGGAGTGCGGGAACAGCATTAGGGCAACAATGAGAGCGAGTGGGCCTATCACAGGTGTCACCACTGAAAGGGTTTATTCAGACCCCACGGTTAACACAAAGGCCAATAAATTAATCGAGAGCATGGTGCAGTTATCATTTTACTGGTAGAAAATGGAGAAAATGTGCTGATGCTTTTTCTGGAGAAAAAAAAATGTTCCTATGCCAATACCACATTTAGAACTAGTCTAAGACTTTTCAATGGACACAATTGGCAAAGTGGGCTCAGAAAACTTGCTTATTCGCTGGTTGTGAGCAGTCTACTTCCCCCCAAAATAAACTGACCAAGCAGGACGCTTACATAATAAACTTTCCGGCGGTTAGAGTGCGCAGGGCCGCCTGCAGCGGGGAGTGAAGCCAGCAGGCGTGTGAGGCGGCCGGGGAGCATAGCCCGGCTTGCATGGATCCCAGGCGGAGCCTCGTAAGCCCGGCCTGAGACGGGGCCACCATGTTTGTGCAGGAGGAGAAGATCTTCGCCGGGAAGGTGCTGCGGGTCACCGTATGCACCATGGATGGCGCAGAGTGGCTGGAGGAGGTGACCGAGAAAAGCAGCATCGAGCGGCTAAAGGAGCGCTGCCTCAAGCACTGTGTCCAAGGGAGTTTAGAAGACCCAAAGAGTGTCACCCATCATAAGCTGATACATGCAGCGTCTGAGCGAGTGCTGTCCGATACGAAGACAGTGGTGGAGGAAAACATTCAGGATAAAGATGTCTTGTTGTTGATAAAAAAGCGGGCTCCCCCACCCCCTCCTAAAATGACTGAAGTGTCAGCAGAAGAAAAAATGAAAATAAACTGACCAAGCAGGACGCTTACATAATAAACCTTCCGGCGGTTAGAGTGCGCAGGGCCGCCTGCAGCGGGGAGTGAAGCCAGCAGGCGTGTGAGGCGGCCGGGGAGCATAGCCCGGCTTGCATGGATCCCAGGCGGAGCCTCGTAAGCCCGGCCTGAGACGGGGCCACCATGTTTGTGCAGGAGGAGAAGATCTTCGCCGGGAAGGTGCTGCGGGTCACCGTATGCACCATGGATGGCGCAGAGTGGCTGGAGGAGGTGACCGAGAAAAGCAGCATCGAGCGGCTAAAGGAGCGCTGCCTCAAGCACTGTGTCCAAGGGAGTTTAGAAGACCCAAAGAGTGTCACCCATCATAAGCTGATATATGCAGCGTCTGAGCGAGTGCTGTCCGATACGAAGACAGTGGTGGAGGAAAACATTCAGGATAAAGATGTCTTGTTGTTGATAAAAAAGCGGGCTCCCCCACCCCCTCCTAAAATGACTGAAGTGTCAGCAGAAGAAAAAATGAAAATAAACTGACCAAGCAGGACGCTTACATAATAAACCTTCCGGCGGTTAGAGTGCGCAGGGCCGCCTGCAGCGGGGAGTGAAGCCAGCAGGCGTGTGAGGCGGCCGGGGAGCATAGCCCGGCTTGCATGGATCCCAGGCGGAGCCTCGTAAGCCCGGCCTGAGACGGGGCCACCATGTTTGTGCAGGAGAAGATCTTCGCCGGGAAGGTGCTGCGGGTCACCGTATGCACCATGGATGGCGCAGAGTGGCTGGAGGAGGTGACCGAGAAAAGCAGCATCGAGCGGCTAAAGGAGCGCTGCCTCAAGCACTGTGTCCAAGGGAGTTTAGAAGACCCAAAGAGTGTCACCCATCATAAGCTGATACATGCAGCGTCTGAGCGAGTGCTGTCCGATACGAAGACAGTGGTGGAGGAAAACATTCAGGATAAAGATGTCTTGTTGTTGATTAAAAAGCGGGCTCCCCCACCCCCTCCTAAAATGACTGAAGTCTCAGCAGAAGAAAAAATGAAAATAAACTGACCAAGCAGGACGCTTACATAATAAACCTTCCGGCGGTTAGAGTGCGCAGGGCCGCCTGCAGCGGGGAGTGAAGCCAGCAGGCGTGTGAGGCGGCCGGGGAGCCGGGGAGGAGTGCGGGAACAGACGGGAGGAGAGTGGGAGGAGAGTAGGAGGAGTAGGGGAGGCACGGCCTAGCGGCCGTGCAATCAAGAAGTGAGGGGGCGGGAGAGTAGGCAAGGCAGGCGGCTGGGGCCATGTGCACGCGCTTTTAAGCTCAATGCGCATGCGCATTGAGCTTAAAAGTCACGGGCACTGCAAGGAATCGCCACGATTCCTTGCAAGTTAGATAAAGAGTCGATGAGCCCCCATAGTCTCGCTTGCTCGATGCGCATGCGCATCGACAGGCGAGACCTAAAAAGGGGGACAGGCATGATCCATCCTGCTATCGCCCAATTTCCCTTATTGATGCCTTAATGAAGGTAGCTGGACGTATTACTTTAAAACGTGTCCAACAATGGGTCGAGGAGGCTAACATCCTTTCGATCTTTCAATATGGTTTTCGACAAGGCATGGGGATGGTTGAGCAGAGTCTAAATTTATATTTTTTAATTTCCAAATACATCGAAGCCAAAAAAGGGAACCTTTTTATTACTTTTATTGACTTGAGCGCAAGTTGCCGTATTAGCGAAACTGACGGAGGCTGTATACCTTTCCTGACCCACAGAACGCTCGCATTTGCTTCATCCCTACCTGGGACGGGTCTGCCTGAAGGACACGCTGTTTCTGCTGCCTGGTGCCGTTCTCCCCCGCCGCAGGCGCCGTAGTCCATCAGGCGCAGACACAGAGCGGGGGAAACGTGCAACTACATCTCCCAGGTGCACTCTGCTGGCCACGCCCATAAACGCGCCCGGAGGCACTTGAAAAGGGCGTTGCCTGAACTGGCAGGCGGGTTGCCGTATTAGCGAAACTGACGGAGGCTGTATGCCTTTCCTGACCCACAGAACGCTCGCATTTGCTTCATCCCTACCTGGGACGGGTCTGCCTGAAGGACACGCTGTTTCTGCTGCCTGGTGCCGTTCTCCCCCGCCGCAAGCGCTGAAGTCCATCAGGCGCAGACACAGAGCGGGGGAACGTGCAACTACATCTTCCAGGTGCCCTCAGCTGGCCACGCCCATAAACGCGCCCAGAGGCGCTTGAAAAGGGCGTTGCCTGTACCACCACGCGGGCCGCGCGCGGGTAGAGGGCGGGCCGTCCGGGGCCGGTAGAGGCTGGGCTGGGCCCACCCTCTGACGTCGGACTACATTTCTACTCTACCTAGCCGGCCATCGCAACAGGAACTGTAAGTTGTTATCAGCCCTGTTTCACCCCCAACAAAGGAACTTCTTGAGTGTTGTGCCAACTCACGATTGTAATCTAACTACCATCATTCCTCACCTATACTAATATCAACCTGGGGCATCAGGATGTCTTCAGACGCGTTGAATTCTTCTTTACCCTCTACTGTAGGGGTCACCATACTAGGGCCTTTAGACAAGTATTTTGCAAGGGCAACTAGGGAAATAGACAGAGAGATAGCGCTGGCAGAAAAGCGAGCTGAGCATCGCTTTTCCATTGAACTTCTAAAACACAAACTCCCAGCCCCGGTACAAAAAGAGGTACTTTTTCCACAACCATCTAATAACACTATACCTATGGGAGAGTCAAAAGCAGATTTATTTAATATCGATGATATCCCTCTGATCTTCCAGGAAGGCCCACCCCATATAACTAATAACTAGTCAAACAATGTCATCAACACCACCGGGTCACCATTCATGTCTCATTGTTTAATTGACCTGAATTCTCCTATAGTGCTGGACCATGCCTCTCAGTCCAATACAAGTCCCCCATCCCCTGCTGTGATTCCATCCCTGGAGGAGGCTGTACAAAGGGAGACACAATCATTACAAATAGTTAGTCCACCCAAAGAAAAGGCACAGAAAAAGAGAGGCCAAGAAGCGTGCCACTCGCCACCAAGGAAAAAAAGGAGGAATGCTGGGGGTAGAAAAAGGACTACAAGCACAAACCCACCCTTGCCAATAAAGAACCCCTCAAATAAAACTAGAAAGGACCCAGAGAAAGACGTAGTAAGCGAGCAACAAGCAGATAGGAGTATGTTCCCAGAAGCACAGACGCCTAAAGGGCTCATTGAGGATATCGAACGTCTCTTCAAATCTTTCATGTTGCCACTCCTAGAAAGGGTTAAAAGGTTAGGGGAAAACATGGACCGTATCCTAGCAGCACACACACCTAAGGAAGCCCCGAAAGAAAACACCTCAAAGGAAACCCGTCTCTCAGAAACACAACTCGCACAGAATACCTCGATCCCACGACCGGATTATTCTAAAAAAACCTCCTCGCATAATAATAATAGCCCGAGATCAGTGGCCACACAAGCACTACATAAAGGAAAGGCCAAGCCAGTCCTATTGAAAACCCCTGTTCCCACAGACCCGAGGACAACAAACGTACCACCACATAACTGGGTTAGAATAAAGTATAAGGGAAATGTTGGCCTACCCCCAGAGTCATCAAACTATGTCATTATTTTGACTGGCGTCCCCGTGGTACCAATGGGCAGCATAGAACCAAATACTAGCCTAAAAAATAAGGTCATACACTGGTTGCGGATTAACAGACCGCTCCCACCACATTTAAATGGGGATATAGTGTCTGTCAGACGATGTGGTTGGGTAGTGGTGAAACCAAAAGATATAGAGGGAGATGTGATAATAATAAACTTTAGGGACCACAGAGTCGTCACCCACATTTGTGACTGGTTTCCGGGAAGAAAGGAGGGTAGTGTATCCCCTCGAAATTTGAGTTATTTCTACCCCGAAGCCCTGACGAGATCCCGCTCTCATCCCCCAAAATGGGGTCGCCCCGATTTCCATCAATTCTTTAATCGTAAACCACATCCCAACCTCACAAGACACTATATAAATAATTCGCCATCTTTTTTTCCACCTCAACGCCCTAATAGACCTGCTTTTTCCTTTGATTATGCCCACTATCCCACAAACCCGACTCAATATTGGAACATCCCGATACACAACCTTTTTGAACCCCTTTCATGCTTGGACCTAAACGACTGACTCGGTACCTCAGCCTCTAAATCGCGTAGTAATCTTGGGGGGGAAAAGGAGGTGGCGCTCGAGTGTCCCATATTTGGCCAGACGCTCCCTAACATCAGGTCTAATACAACCTGAGCCAGGGAATTTGGGACTAAGCAAAATCGCAAGATAGGAAAGTATCTCAGGGCCAAGAGAAATGTAAACGCAATCGATGGGATGACAAGGAAGGATGACACGGTAAAGATGATCCCGTGTAAAATAACTAAAGGTAAAAATACACCTAAAACCAAAGATATAACCACAAATGAACGCCAAGTAAGTGTAGTGTCGTGGAACGTGTGTGGGATTGCTAATAAAGTTCAAGAAACAGCGTGGGGGGAGTTCGTTAACAACATAGACATACTATGTGTCCAGGTAACCTGGGTATTAACTGAATTACACATAGACGGCTTTAAGACTTTCCACGCCCCTGCAGTTCCCTCTAGCCACTGTAGGCACAAAGGGGGACTATGTGTGTATGTGTCCAATCGTTTAAATACTAGCATCAGCTCAGGTAGATCGACCTCACCTTATTTCCAATTGGTCACCATTCATTTAAACTCCATCAACGTGCTAATAGTGGTTAATTTCTATAATAATATTGAGAACTCCGACTTTAGGGAAGAACTACTAAAATTGACAAAAGAAATAAGGGAGGTAAAACCCATGAAAGGGAAAGATCTAATATGGGTCTGGGTAGGGGATTTCAACGTAAATCTATGTACTAGTGAAACATGCGGCTTCCAGGAATATGGGGAGGGGGACCATGGGGATAGCAGTCACTTCCAACATAATGATAAAGGGGAAATTTTAAATGGCATTATGGCCAAGTTCGATCTTGGGTTTGCAAATAGGCTTTGCTCCCCCAAGGTTAAGTTCACTTCCACCTTTTTAGCGAGGGGACTTCACTCAACTATTGATTTTATCATCTTGCCAAATATGTTTGGTGGCCGGGTGGTTAACTATGAGACCCCCGCCATCGGTTTGAGTGACCATTTACCGATAAAAATCCTTGTTAGTGCCCCAGGAACTAAAACAGCCACATTAACTGAGACCCTGGTATGGACGCAAAACCTAGCTGTAGCACGGCAAAATGGCATTGCCCTAAAATGGAGCATGGTAGACCCGGTAAAAATTCTTCAGAAAATTGTGGAAGGTGCTCTGCCCTCATTTTTGGTATGTTTAAAGGAAAAGCCTACAAATGATGAAATCTTGGAGGCATTTAGTAACATCACTAACATCATACAGGGTGTCTTGACCAGGACTTGCTCTAAAAAAAGTAATACCCCTAAGGGCTGGTTCGACACCCAATGCACTAAGACGCATAAGGCCCTCAAAATGGCCCTAAGCGAAACAACAAGGGACCATGCTGTAATTAGATCACTTAGAAAGGCATACAATCTAGCTAGGCACCAAAGAAAGAAGGCAATTAAGGAAAAAGCTTGGCAAGACCTAGTGAAAGCTGCGGAGAGCAAAGATCCAAAATTATTTTGGCAGGTAGTTAATTTACCGTTCCTTAACAACAAAGTGGCAGCTAGGATGGAGATAGCCATCGATGAAACAACGTGGGTGGACTTTTTCTGGAATGTATACTGAACCTCAATTAGTGAGTAACCATTGTCCTATCACAATTGAGTTTAACTTAGATGAGGTGGTAATGGCTATAAATTCTACCCAGAATAATAAAGCCCCGGGACCAGATGGGATCCCTAGCGACCTCTATAAGATGAATACTGACCTATGGGCACCAGTCTGTTTCTGGATACTGGGTGCTTGTTGCTCAATAGGTTTCATTAAAACATGGGCAGAATCACTAATAATCCCAATATATAAAAAGGGTGATAGGGAAAGCCCATCAAATTATAGACCGATATCTCTCCTAGATTAATTAGTGAAAATTGCAGGTAGAGTGGTTTTGACTAAACTACAGTCATGGGCAGATGAAAAAGACATTCTGACGCCCGTACAATATGGGTTTCGGCCAGGGATGGGCACAGTCGAACAAGTTTTAAATTTTGTTTTATTACAAGGGAAGAACAAAAGAGGGTCGTTTTTACGCAATTTTCGTCGATCTCTCCTCTGCGTTTGATTGCGTAATACACAATAAGCTAAGGGAAACATTAGAGGAGATGAAAGTGGACCCAGCCATCGTTCTCTTCTTGAGACAACTATATTCAAATGCTACCGCCAAAGTAAGGTTCGGGCTGGGGGGGGAATGTACAGGGTCCTTCCGCATACAGAAGGGGGTGAGACAAGGCTGCGTGCTGGCCCCATTCCTTTTCTCATTATACACCAACAGTTTAGAGAAGGAATTGGGAGCCAACAATATTGATTCACCAAAGGTTGGAAGCAGGCAGATCATCTCACTTTTGTATGCGGACGACGCCGTGTTAATGGCGAGAACAAAGGTCGGTGCCCAAAAAGCCCTAAACAAATATGTAGATTATATGGAGGCAAGGGGCCTTAAACTTAACATTAAAAAGTCCTTTGTGATGTGCTGTGGCAAAGGTGGAGCCAGATGTAACCAACTCAATATAGCAGGACTTCAATTACAAGCTACTAAAACATTTCCATACCTGGGAGTTACAATCGAGGCATCAGGGGCATGGGGCCCTGAGGTGAAAAATAGAACTCTAGCCTTCAAACGATCGATTGCGGCCGTAAAGCATTTTGCAAGCAAACTGGGCAAAAAACAACCCAAAATCATGCTCAACATATACGTGGCAAAATGTAGAAGTATCGCTCTGTATGGAGCAGGGATATGGGGGTACCAGGATGTAACATCGCTCCAAATAGTAGAAAATAATTTTTTAAGATACCTTCTGTCCCTCCCGAAGAGCATATCAGTCTACAATTGTCATGTGGAACTAGAGATGGAACATTTGACAGACCTGATTAAAACCCAGCCAATTCTGCTCTGGCGGAGAGTATGGGCGACGCCAGAACTGGGCCTAAATCGAGAAATAATCAACAACGTTATGGCCCTTGACAACGCAAAACGTATCAAATGGCTTGAGTACGTGAGGAGAGTTTTAACAGATATTGACAGGCCAGAATGGTACAACAACCCCGAACTAATTGGGGAAATCCCGAAGAAAGTCCTGAAAAAATTATGTATGGACCACTTTAACATACTAAGGTTTGGAAGTGAAGTCAGCAAAACATCTGTGCTCGAACACCAGCTGTTGTTGACTACCCATAAAATACAACCATATCTAAAAATTGTGACTTTAGGGTTTGAACGTTTTGTCCTGACTAGATTCAGGTTCAATATTTTTCACCATTTAGTCTCATACCCAGCTAAAAACGACTGGAACAGAACTCTTGCTGCCTGCCCATGCGACAATCTATCCCCCCAGACCACCTTCCACCTGGTCTTGCTATGTAAACTGTAAAATAAAGAACGCTCCAGATGGCTAAAACAATACCTGAGAGGTGGGGCTTGGCGGCAGTGTAGGCCAGCGTATTTGAATTTGCAACAATTAGGAAACCCTCTATGCATAATGACTATGACGATGTTTTAAAAAGTGTTTTAAAACGACGGAACTCATTATGAACTATCAATTATTCGATTGAATCACTCCAATTGATTTAATACTTTTTAAATCTAAATATTATGTATGCTTGTAAAGATATATTTTTTGTATGAACTGCTTTTATGATTTTTAATATGTGAAAATCGAATAAAGCATTGAAATTGAATTGACTTGAGCGCAGCCTTTGATTGTGTTGATCACAATCAGTTATGGGCCACGTTAAAGGATCTTGGTCTGGACCCTCCAATCTTTAATTTTATTAAGGAAATATATAAGGATGCAGGAGCAAGGGTGCGTTTTGGTCAACGAGGGGTGTGCTCGCCAAAATTTTCCATCAAGAGGGGAGTGAGGCAGGGGTGCATCTTAGCCCCCTACTCTTCTCCCTCTATATAAATGCGATTAGCGATCACCTCAAGAGCTTTCACTATGATTACCCCTTAGTCCAGGGCCGCCCTGTCCCCATCCTCTTGTATGCGGACGACGACGCGAATATGGCCCAGACCAGCTTGGGCCTACAAAGGGCTGTCTCAAAGTTGACACTTTTTATGAGGGAAAAAGGACTTAAGGTCAATATTTCAAAATCTTTTTCTATGTCCTGCCGACAGGGAGTAAAGAAAATACCCTGCCCTGTTTTTATAGAAGGCAGAAAGATAGAGACAATAGATCAATTTCCCTATCTTGGGATTTGTTTTCACAGGAAATGCTTGTGGCAAACTGCAATCAAAGCCAGAAGATTAGCATTTTCCAAAGCGATTGGAGCATTGCAGAACTTTGCTATCAAAATTGGGGGTAGACCCGTTAAGGAGCTGATTGTTATCTATAAGGCTAAATGTGTTACCACGGCCACCTATGGTTCTGGTATATGGGGGATTGATTCTCCAATTTCTATCCAACAAACTGAGAATCGCTTCCTTAGATACCTCCTGGGGGTCCCTAAATCAACACCTAATTATTTTATCCACATAGAACTTGGTCTCCCCTATATCTCCGACATTATGACTGAACCCATTCTGTTATGGCATAAGCTGATTGCTTACAACTTGATGGTGTAAAGCGAATTAAATGGCTGTTTGTGGTGGAAAAAATGTTGAACTATATTGGCCATCCTGAGTTTTTTAAAAACCCATCTAGCATGGAAACAATATCAAGGAAAGTGTTACGCAAAATGGCTATGGACCACTTAGCGAACAAAAGATGGTCCTTTGAAAAATCGGAAAAATCGGTTTTAGCCTATCAACAAATTACAACGGAACAGGGGCTGCAATTGTACCTTGTTAGTGTCACTAATTGCTATGCGAGAATGCTTCTTTCAAGGTTCAGATTGGGTTCTTTCTTTCGTCTAATTACATTCCCAAACTGTAATGGTTGGTCGAGAGAAATGTTGCCTTGTACCTGTGATGATTTCGCCCCTCAATCTAACCTGCACTGCACTTTATTTTGTAAATTTTATCATGTTCCCAGAAAGATCCTTCTTAAACTAATTCTTAAGGAGTGGGGTCTCCGATCATGTAGAGATGCGTTTTTTAGACTACAAAGGATGGAAACCCTGGAAGTGATCTACATTTTAGCTAAATTTTTGAAACTTTTAGTTAAATTTAGGAATTTGATGTAATATATAAATTGTTTATATGCATTTTAGAAATTTTTTAAATGTATAAGATTTTAAGGACAAATAAGTTTTTAACTCCAATATATATATATATATATATATATATATATATATATATATATATATATATATATATATATATATATTTAAATGGGTTTTTAATATTTCCCCTGTTTCTTTCAAAATTACATTGTACTGGCTTCCTTTGACTTATATTTGTTTTGTGTCATGTATCTATTCTTTTTTTTTTTAACAAATGTATGCATTTATGATATCTTAGTTTATATCGAAATAAAGCTTTCTTGAATCTTGAGCAGCAAAAGCAACAAGGTGGTTGGTCAACTCGCACCTTCTCCCAAACAATAGACTACAGGACAATTCCAGACATGCCCTAATCGTCCCCATTCCTCCTTTTAATTTGCTCCTACCAAAGTCATGCCAGTAGGTGCAGCAGAGTAGGACTGGGAGAGAAAATCTTCCCAGGCACCAATTTATTAGTGAATTAGGGACCACATGCATCAAAGAATGGAATTGCGATTCCTAAATAGCGATTTTTAGGGAATTGCTATTTAGGAATAGCAATTCCCTATGCATGTAGAAATCACAAACAAAATTGCAATTCCTACAAATCCCTTAATAGCGACTCGAAAATTGCAACTCGCTATTAAGGAATGCCTTTCCTTGAGGCCCATAGGAATGAATAGGAAGTAATTCGCAATTTGCGAGTTCCAAATAAGTTTTTGCAAATTGCGAATGCTATTTGAAGGGAGCTAGGAGGCCAAAAGGCCACCCTGCTACACCCCCAAAATTGGCATGTGTGCACATGTGGTGCACATATATGCCCTAAGTGAGATTACCATGTTGCCAATGTTGCCTAAGTGCATATGTGTGCGCCACATGGCACTTAGAATATGCAATTTTATGCATTTTTCTAAGAAATTGCAAATTACCATCAACTTGCAGTTGATGGTAATTTGCAATTCCAAATTGCGAAAACGCAATTTGCGAATGCATAATGCATTGCATTTACGGAATCCCTCAGAGAATGACTGACACACACTCTTGTACCACACACTCATGCAGGCACTTGCAAACCCACTCAGACACTCACAGGCCCACTCACAGGCCCACTCACAGGCCCACTCACAGACCCACTCACAGACCCACTCACAGGCCCACTCACAGGCCCACCAGACACTTGCAGACCCACTCGGAGACTCACACACACTCAGACACTCACAGATTCACTGAGACACTCACAGACCCACTCAGACACTTGCGTACCCACTCTCAGATCCAGTGAGACATTCACACACCCACTCACAGACCCATCTAGACACTCAAGCAGTCACTCACAGATTGACTCACACACACATGGAGACACTCACACACCCACTCACAGACCATCTGAGACACAAATGCGTATATGTATGTGGTATTTTGTAATGCACACCTACCCATAAGACAACGGAATGCTGTAAAGGTCAAAGGCAAACATACAGTCAACGTATGATGGGAGAGTTAACTGAGTTCCGGTAGTAAAAGAGTACTAAATTATCCTTGTCAGTGCAGTATGTGACCAGCCTTATCATAAATGGGGTGGATGCTTTCATCGGACACAAAGCTTGTCATGAGTGAGAACTGAATAACAAACGGATGCAGCTGATCTGGCAACACTGAGGCACCCACACTGAAATCTCTTTCCAAGTATTCTCTGTTTGCTAAGCCAAATATTCACAGTGCAATTGTGGTACCTGGAAACACGTTTTAACCCATTTCCCAGATTTCTCATGTCTTAAGGAAAATGATATCTTAACTGTGCACCATCATCTTAATGCCATTACCGTGGGGCTTGAGAAAATTGCTTTAGAGACCTGGGGAACATGTTGGTGCATATTAAGATAAAGTTTAAGCCAGATCCTCATCTAATGAGTATGGAACCTGGACAGCTCTTACACAGTGACCCAAATTCACTACATCTGAGAGTATGGTTGCTGAAAACTTTGATTTGTATTACAAGTTCTATGTAAGAACTGTAAGCAGATTCCAGGGGCTGCAAGTGATTCACGACAATCTAGCTTTAGTAAAATGTTGAGATTCTCTATTTGCACTCATACAGAGTATATTCCACTATCCATAACACACATGAGATTCTACCTTACCTGTTGCATCTGGCACACCCTGGTGTGAATGGATCTTCCAAAACAATACATTTAGCTGCCGTTGCTTGATAATTTTCTGGGGGGGGGAGGTAATCTAGCAAGAAGACCAAAGAGTGTTTAAACAATACATGAATGGCATCATTAGGAGGTATTAATTTTCTCAACCACAGAGAGATTTTATTGAAAATGTGTGGTATCTGCTTTTTTAGTTCCTCAATATCGTTATTTCTAATGCTTTTTCCTGACGAGCTCTAAGCACCTTATCACTTCATAAGAATTTATTTTAGAGCTGCTTTTCTAAAAATTGGAAAAGGACTGTTTCATGGGTACTTTAGTTCATCATGTTGGTTCCTCCTGAATCTAATATAGGAATCTCATTATAGGCACATGTCTATTTGGTCCTTCTTTCGTCCTGTACCTCAATCAGTCTGCCTGGGTGGTATTTAATAGAGAAAGCGGTTATATTAAAGCATGCCTCCTCAATCAAAACTGCGACCACATCCATAGGAAGTGTTTAATCCCTTGCGTGCGGGGCGTATTCCCCGCCTGTGCTGACTCCGCCTTGTGCGGGCGGAGTCATGACGGAATGGTTCCGTCATCAGCACAGCTCAACCAATGCTGATGACGGAACCGTTCTGTCATCAGCATGGAAGGGGTTAACATGCAGCTTGTGCATTTTATTATTGTTACAAAGCTCTTGCATCCTAAAGCATGCAGAATAAATCTGAAATAGAGGCGTTGGTCTTGGAGATCCTTTATATTTTCTAGCCTAGTTCTTTTTTCTTCTATTTAAATGGCGCAATCGTGTAAAATAAAGGATTTTAAACATAAACAGTAAATCAATATTCTGTTGTAAACTATGCAAAAGGCTGTTTGACCTTGTTAATAATCTGAAGGTATATTACAGCAGTACCATTAATTACTCATGTTATTTAGTATATCAGTGTTGATAAAGGAGTAATTAATTCCAGGTTTACTGTAGTCATTCGATCGGCATTCATTATCCACACATTTCTACAGTCTACGTAGTTGGTTTGACCCAGACTTTCTTTTAAGTTCCTTAAATCAAAGTGGATACCCATGAACCCGATTTCACCAATGTTACATGTAAAAGTACACACACACAGGCACACACCCACATCCCCTCCCCCCCCACTCTCCCTCCATACACTGTGCATGTGGAAAACGGGGTGTCGGAAGTAGGAGGTGTATAGGTACTAACATCCTGACTGAAAAAGCTGAACATTAGGGGGGGGAGAGGATGAGGGATGAGTGGGAGGGGCACTTCTCTGTATATTATGTCTGTAAAGTTCTGGATACTCATGTGATCACGTTGACCTTGCTGGGCCACTGGAGGATCAGAGCTCAGATGGGAGAGTGCAGAGATTTGACGGTTTACCGCAAACGTCTGTATTGACTCTATACCCAGGTCACTGCAGTGTAGGCATAATTCTGAGCTCTGGACAGAATAAAGTCTGTAATGTTTTTGTATTGAAATCAAAGCTACCAGGGTACAATGCAGACCAAAGCCTCATCAATTCAACACGCACTGTGAGCTCCCAACCTCACCGACTAACAGTTTGGAATTATGGATATGCCGAGGTAGGCCCAAGAACAGCAAAATTCAAATAACTATTTCTTCATGACCAAAATCACATTTGAGTCAATATGACATTCAGCATGAAATAACATAGGCAGCGATCTTAAAACAATAAAGTATAACATCAACTGTAGAAAGCATGCATGTGCTGCCAACCCTCACTGGAAAAACAAACCCTGCGCTTGCCAGTGAAACAGCCCTTTGTCTAAAACAACACAACAATTACATACAGTACATTAATCGTATAAAATAAACTGTCCACCCATCTAGCCATTAACAAGTCAGAATCTCGGCGTCTCTCCCATCGAGATACCCATTAACTCCTTGGACGCTCATGACGAGCTCAGCTCGTCATGATGTACACCTCCATACACTCATGACTAGCTGAGCTCGTCATGAACAATGGGGTATCTCAAGTGCCAGCACAGGAGGAAAATAACACTAGCATCGATGGTGTTAGACATCCCCCCTCCCCTCCCCTCTCTGCCGATACTCTGTCATCTAGGGACACACTTGCTAAGCCTTCCCTATAGATGAAGCACACGAGACCGATCCCAACATTAATTCCTTATCCTAAAACATTGAGCACTTGCACCACAACCCACCCCCTACCAACCTCCCGACCCCCTGCCCACTCCTTCCAATCGAATCGGGCTCCCATATGATCTTAAGGATGCATCCCCACCTCAAGACCCTTGAACTCCCATATTACCTCATCCAGATATCACTTGAGGTCCCCCCTCTCTGCAGGTTCCCTCCCCTCAGCTCCTATCCTTGAACCTACACTCAAACTTGGTAACGTGTCTGTACAAGTTATCTCTCCAAGCGAACTTACTTATTCACGAATTCCATGTTCTGATATCCCTTTCACCCAACCATCTGCTTAGTTCTCCTAGTTCCCTAGGAAAACTGCATGCAGTTCCCACCACTGCAACCAATGGCCTCGAACAGCACTCCTCACTCCCTATCTCTAAAACTCTACTGATCCCCAACTCCTCCTCCCGCCCTATAAGAACGACAGTCGAACTTGCTTCCAGTGATATTGAGGATCTACTCCTGTCCTACTAAATCACTCTAGATATTGACAAGGTCCCTATGTTGAGAAAAAGGAGGTATTGCCTGCGCACTCCCTTGGCTATTGCTAGTACTCAATTGCTCAAAAATCTAATACTATGTTAGTGTGCTGTTTGGTTGTAAGGCAGCCAGCCCAAAATATGATCAACCGCTGGTGGAAACTCCACTAGTTTACCAAATGCACTCCAATGTTTTTAAAGTATGACAAGTGTTGAAAATTATATTCTAATTCTTATAAAAACTAATCACACGAAAAGATACTTTTTATACAAAACACCGTGTATTTGTGTCATTGATACATTTAGAAAAATGTTTTTGTAGAGCAAATCAAAACAGGAATATCAAAAAAAAATTGTTGTATTTTAAGTTTATGTCCTTCAGCTCTGGAATATGTAGTTTAAGATGAACTTGTTGAAACTAGAAATGTCTAAATGTATCAATGACACACCGTTTCAGAGTATTTACTCACTTATTGAAGAATCACCTTCATTCAATGTGCAAAGCAGTTCTATTCCTCAACAACTCAAACAACTGGAATTTATAGCCAAAAGAGCGTTGAGTCAACGATTACACGCTTCGACACTTATCCAGTACCACAAGGTACAAAGAATACCACGAGGCTTACGACTGCCTATTAAGCCCTTGTTATATAAATTTCAATATAACAAAAGATTTATGGAAAAGTGGCAAGCAGTGTTAAACAAATGTTCACTGGATTTAATTTTATTATTAATAGAAGAACTCTCCAAAACCATCAAGGAGTTAGAAGAAGAGATCAACATCATTAAGTCAGACTTGTCTAATCGCTGTGAGGCAGATTTTTGGAGACTCACATTGGAAGATCTGAATTCTAAATTAGATACCTATGGTAAGGATATTCAAGAAAGAAAACTACGAAAATTTCGTAGAGACACTATTGATTATAAATTAAACGAGGTATACACCTGGGCAGAGGTGTACGCCAAAAGGCGTCCCTATCAAAAACCTGCCACCTCGTCACAAGAATCAATAGTTTCGGACAATGACATGGACCCATCAAGACAACCACTAGCTACGGGACAGGAACCCACAACATCAGGAACAAGCACTGAAGCTAGTGCAACTGCAGTGTCGGCTTTTTTAGACAAGGTACAAGGAGGAGGGAGACCACCAGACGCCCCAAAAAAACAAGGAGGAGCCAAAGACAAGGAAAAGGAAATAAGAGAGAAGGAGAAAGAAGCCAAGGAACGCGAGGCGAAAGCTCGGAGCTTGAGGAGCAAGGGCAAACCCTTGTAATTAACATTTCATCTAAACAATTGACTAGTGCCCAAGAACTAGTGCTCAACAAAGGGACCTCATTTGTACCCATCTACCACACCAACAAACTAGAACTGGAAGTGTCTGTATTTCGATTCTTGCGAAATCTAAGGTTAAAACATTTTTTTGTAAATGTAGCACCAACAACAGATACACAACTATCGGATCAGGGAGGTGAAGATTCAGAATTGAGGCGTTTCAGGCCTAAAAGCACGTTTATGGCTCCAGTAACACAAGATTTTGGATACTTTTGAATCGTTGATACGCCACGATCTCAATAAATTGAACTTACATCCAAGAATGCGGTCAAATCTAAGAAAAGACGAGTTGGATATTCTTCGGAGATTAAGTGCAGATGATCAAATTACCCTTCAGATGGCAGATAAAGGTGGTGCTCTTGTTGTGATGGGCACGAGTTTTTATGTGCAGAAGGTTAATGAGCACTTGGAAGACCAAACAACCTACATACCATTAGAAGAAGATCCCACACCTAATTTCATGACAACTCTTTGTCAGATTTTAGACAAAGCAGAAGAGATGGAATGGATCACACCAGCATTACGCAAGTTCTTGACAACACAGTATCCAAGGAGACCAAAACTATACATGCTCCCGAAAGTGCACAAGAGTTTAGATAATCCACCATTTCGACCAATAGTGTCAGGCTGCGATTCCATCTTTTCACCATTGGGCCAGCTAATTGATCACTTTCTACAAAAATGTGTGCAATCCTGGCATAGTTATGTAAAGGACACCACTTATTTCTTGAACTTGTTTCAACAAGTACAGAAAGAATACAACCCAGACTGGTTGATGTGTACTATTGATGTGACTTCACTATACACATCTATCCCTTTAAAAGATGGCGTAAAAGCGAGTGAATGGGCACTCTTACAATTACCTGATTTGGAAGTCAACAACATTTTCATACTGGAATTGTTGATTTTTTGCCTCCAACACAGTTATTTGTCGTGGCAAGATAAATTCTTTCTTCAAGTAAGCGGAACCTCTATGGGTTTTTCGGGCGCACCAGCGTACGCCAACACCTTTATGGCTCAATTTGAGGATATACATATCTTCAAACAAGAAAGTTGGGCAAAAAACCTAGCTTTCTACATCAGATTCATCGATGATATTTTCCTTGTATGGAAAAGTTCCCAAAATTTGCTAGAACAGTTGATTGATGAACTTAACAACAAACATGAAAGGATTAAATTTACTCATGAGATAAGTAAACAACAAATACACTATCTAGACGTTCTGATCACCCAAAGAGCTAACGTGCTGGAAACATCAGTGTACACAAAACCCACTGACAGAAATAACTTGCTTCTGTATACTAGCTTTCATCCTCCTTCATTGAGGAACAATCTTCCGTATTCACAATTACTAAGGGTGAAGAGGATAACTTCTAATTCAACAGACTTAGAAGAAGCCCTAAGACAACAGCAAGAGAGATTCAAACAAAGAGGTTATCCTACGGAAATTTTGGCCACAGCTTTGACCAAGACTGATTCCAAACAGCGTGAGACGTTGCTTATGACCAAACCTAAAGAGAAGTCAAATAGACATGTGTTTGTCTCTAAATACTCATCAAGATCCCAAGCGTTTAAACACATCATCAAGTCGAGATGGGAATTGTTGAAACAAGAGCCTGATTTTAATGGTCTCTATGAGGAAGAGCCTTTGTTTGCGTACACAAGAAGTAAGAACTTAAAGGAGATTTTGACCACTAAAGTGACTAAAGACCAGCAACATTTCAATGGAATGCGTAAATGTTACAATTGTGTACATTGTAACAATGTGATGACAGGGAATATAATTCATCATCCCCAATCAGGGAAAAGCATTTCATTAAAATACAATGGGGACTGTAATAGTTCTAATGTAATTTACACCATTAGATGCCCGTGCGGCTTACTTTACGTAGGCAAAACTGCAAGAAAACTTAAGGTACGCATAACTGAGCACAAGAGTACATTTAGGACTAAATCTACCAAGTCTTTTTTTGCCACACATTGGTTAGAACATCAACACACCAATGCCCAACTAAGGTTCACTATTCTTGAGATAGTAGCAGTTAAACCTGATTACAATCACACAATTCACTTAGCTCAGAGAGAAGCTTGGTGGACAAAATTTCTGCAGACCTTGGTACCGAGTGGGCTTAATGACAGAATTGAACTACAGTGTTTTTTGTAATGTACTTCAAATAATGATTGGCAGAATACACCCTCTTTTTGCTATAATGACTGTCTATTTTTATCTGTACATGGTTGCTAGAAATGGGCTTTATTGGGTCAAATAGAAGATACTATTTAGGGAATTCTTATTTCACGTGGTGCTCCAACTTTGGTGTTGGGCTGATTAATTGTGATTCTTTTTCCAATTTTTTTCTGTCAGTTTATCTGTACTTTATTCAAGCTTTCAGTAAGATTGTTCATTTTTTTCTTAATTTTATGCTAGGGTTGATTTGAGAACACTGGCGCATATTTTTTTAATTTGTTTAGTTACTAGCTGCAATTGTCTAAACATTCGGAGTTAGCGATAACAACATTTGTAGATGCATTAATCTTTTAATGCTGTTAGTACGCTTGAGATCCTATTCGGATCATGGATTACATGTATTGCGAATATTGTAGGTCCCATAAGAATTGGTGAATGCATCAGTATAAATATAGGAGTTTTCCGAAAGAACAGGTGCACATAGATATTTCATTACTCCAAAATGGCGACGTTTATTTGGTCCTACTTCATTGTCTATTGATGTATTCGGTCTTATTATATTGTTTATGAGGCCTTCTAAGCGCATGATAAATATATGATACACGTGAAGGAGTTGGTTCACGTGTGGCGGAGTTTGCATAAAGTGTTGATTGCGTTTACGAGACCTTTTTTGTGATATTGTCGGCACGCAGTGCCAATGATTATAGAAGTGGTATTTGACAATCCACCACTCTAAGATGGCGGCTTTGATTCAGTCCTATCTTACTGTCGATGAGGACAGCGCGGGCGCTTAAAACTGATTCAGGGGAGTTGCAGGTTCACGCATGGCGGATTGAGAGGAAGATGTCGTTGCAGTTGTGAATGGATAGAGGTGAGCAGCGAACCTGTTCAGTTAGTATAACCACAGAGCTTAGAGTACTGGACCTCCAAACCAAGTACTTACAATCGTCTTGCATTTTTTCTTTAGATTGAGATTACGAGTGTTGTCAGTAACTGCGGGAACTACATGGTATCGGTGAGTGAATTCTTCTATTTGGGACAAGAATCTATGCTTTAAAGTGTGGTCCTTCTACAACGAAGTTTGTGCTGACTACATTCATTTAGGCAGTATGCTATTACAGTTCGCCTGCCATATGCCAGGCAATCTTTGATAACGTTGGTTTTGTAATGCTTAACTCAGGGACAAGAGCTTTTGAACCAGACAGCCATTAGGCAGTATGCTAAAAAAACGTGGTTCTTAAAAGTGATGCTTGTGCTAATTATATTCATCAAGGTAGTATGCCCTTGCAGTTCGTCTGTTACATGTTAGGTAACTCTTGACAATATTAGTTGAGTCAGCGTTTTGATAATAAGTTGATAGAATAAGCAATCGTTGAGAGTTTGTATACGTTTTAGGAGTAAGCTACGTTATAGATGGAAGATGGTAAGCAGGAGCTTTAAACATCGTTTATTCAGAGAGTATGATACTAGCACAGATAGGATCTGTATTCTAAGGAAATAGTTGCATGATATCTTTTTCATTCATTCACAGGTAGTGGACCCTCTAGAATCCTCTACACTTGAGTTGATTCGTCCTTTGGCAGTGATCATGTAAATGAGAAATTGTGTCTATCTGTTTGAACACAATTAGTAGACAGGCGGGAATACATCGGTAATATCCTGTTTGGAAGTTCAATGGTCGCAGTTACATACATATAAAAAACGAGTAAGTATTTGAGCAGCAGATGGCTTATTTGGCAAATTAGCTTAGTGGTCTCTCCCCACGTCATTGACTGACGCAAATCACTGTCGCTTGTCCCTCTAGCAATACATTAGTACCAGTTATACCTCTTTGTTGGAACGGCAGTTTCGTTGTATCATCAATCAGTTGAGAAGTGAGTATATAGGATAATTTATGAAAACAGATTCACAACAATCACGGTGCGGTGAGGTAGTCTTTTTAAACTGTGGTAGTTATGGACCCTATTCTTGTACATCTTTCTGTTTATCCTTATTAGTCACAACAGCAACTCTAATCACTTGCGGTGGTGGTATATCTTTTTGCTTAGTGTTTAATTTATATGTCTGATTGCTACATCCACTGGGTACTTCTTTGTCTTCGGCTTTGACCTTAATAAACAGTCCATATAGGTTGACATATGATCATAATCATGTGCATTTGTAGTTGTTGGCTGTATGAACTGTTTTTGCAAATAAGATAATGTATCATTGTTAATGAATTACCTATTTCCAATACATTGTTCTTATATTGTTTTATTTTTTTCAGTGCCCCTGAAGAAGGGAACCCCCGAAATGCATTGGGCCTTTTTTCTCAACTAAGATTGTTAACTGCATTTAAATGTTTTTGTAGAGCAAATCAAAACAGGAATATCAAAAAAAAATCTGTTGTATTTTAAGTTTATGTCCTTCAGCTCTGGAATATGTAGTTTAAGATGAACTTGTTGAAACTACAAATGTCTAAATGTATCAATGACACAAATACACGGTGTTTTGTATAAAAAGTATCTTTTCGTGTGATTAGTTTTTATAAGAATTAGAATATCATTTTCAACACTTGTCATACTTTAAAAACATTGGAGTGCGTTTGGTAAACTAGTGGAGTTTCCACCAGCGGTTGATCAAGGTCCCTATGTCCCTTATTCAATCCATTCTAGCCAACCCAAACAGGGAGCCCTCTTACTACCACAGAGGCTTAAATAGCGACAACCTCAAGCAAGTGAACATCACCCAGACCCTTGCATTATACACGCCAATTTGGTAAAAATGTGCACTGCTCAACCGTAGATCAGCAAAAAAACATGTTGCAGATATATTCAATCTCACCCAAACCAATGAGCTAGATATAATCCTCACGGGAACCTGGCTAAACCCTTCCTCCACCCCCATATTAGACCTCCTAATACCTCCTAGTCATGACATAATCAGTCTAGACAGAACCACGAAACAGGGTGGGGGATTAGCTTGAATACACCGGAACACATTATCTGTCTCTCACATGGAGACTTCCACCTCATCCGTAGCTGAATACCTTTGCCTCAACATCTCTAGTAACCACCTTCCAATATGCAAACTACATACTTTCTACCACCCTCCTGACGATATCTTACTTTTCATTGAACAACTAATGGAAATGATCTCCTCCAATGACGACCACTCAATATCCCAAATCTACTTCGGTGACTTTAACCTACATTGGTCTAAACCTAATGACCAAGCGGTGATCTATCTTAACGCTTTCCTATTAGAGATAGACCTTACTCAGTTCCGTGACCGGCCAACTCACAACAAAGGAGAAATTTTGGACCTCATTATTTCAAAAGGTAATACCATCACGTTGGAAGAGATTACTCCTTGTAATTGGTCCAACCACTAAAGCATCTTATTGGGGTGTCTTTCATAGATTCACATGCCTGAATCATTCCCCGTCGTCAGAGTGGGAGTCCCACGGTACATAAAAAAGCAATAATATGCCATAATAACATAGACAAATCTTGGTAATAACCAACCAGGAAGTAAGGTAGCACCAGCTACAGGAGAAAAAACTTCCACACTCGTGACTATCCTAGTCATTTTGTACAGCCCAAACTACAGCCAATCAGTCATCAGCACACACCAGAAGGTTCTCCTCAGAGGCCCAGGCTCTCAGATTTTCTACCGCACGTCGTGTGAAGGGAGTCTCCCTGAGCTCTGCTCAGTACTTCTTTATTTTCCTTCTGGAATCTAGTTTGAAGATGTCTTCATCTAAGAAATCTTTGTTCAGGCCTTGTGACTCTTGTGGTAAGCTCATGGCTTTTTAAAGCAGATCCCCACAAGAAGTGCATTTATTGCCTATACCCTGATCATCAAGTGAAGGACTGCAAGATTTGTAGGATCTTCCCTCAGAAGACCCTCAGGGATAGAGAAGGCCGCCTGCTTTTGTGGCTACAAAATCTCAAGGCTATACTGTTTCTGAGGTAGGCAGTATTGCCTCTGGATCTACAACACCTTCTAGAAAGAGAGCTGCTGAAGAGGTGTTATCTTCTCCTTGGGCCAAGATTGTAAAGAGGCAACAATCTTCTAAGGGGTCTGAGAGGCCTTCCACTTCTAAGGCTACTCCCCCTACCAAGGACAAACTTGGGCCATCCACACCCCCGAGAAGGACAACCAAAAAGATACCTGAAAAGGTGACTTCTGAGAAGACTTTACCTCAGAAGCAGTCCCTGTCGTCGACGATGCCGTTGTCGACTCTGTCGTCGACGCAAATCCCAGTCGACACAACGTCTACGTCTACGGTAACCTTTACTTCACCTAAACCTGAAATGTTAATGTCGACAGCGTCTTCACCGTCGACGATGGTCTATGTTGCTGTTAGACCTATCTCGTCGACGAAGGAATCTTCATCAGCCATCGTCAGCGCCTCGTCGACGGCCAAGTTGAAGAAGATTCTGTGGACTATAGCTTCGTCGACGCCACCGTCGACGGCTGTTCCATCACTGTCGTTGAACATCCCGTCTTCGACGAGCTCGTCGACGAATCCTACACCGTCGCCGACGAAGACACCGTCGTCGACGAGGACACCGTCGTCGACGAGAACACTGTCGTCGACGAAGACACCGTCGTCGGCGCAGACAACTCAATCGTCGACGACAATCTCTTCATCATCTGGAACCAAACCTCCGGCGACGAGCCCGTCGACGGGGCCTCTGTCGACGCTGCAACTGTCCACATGTACCTCCATGCAGGTTTGGTCACCTTCGACAGCTTTTGCGTCCATGCCAAAGCCATCCTTGCTCCAGAGACGCGGTTATGTCCTAGAACCTTTGTCTCCTCTACGTCTATCACCTCAAACAGTGCCCCTTCAGGTCCCTGACAAGTTACTGGACTCTGAAGATAGTGAGGAGGAATCCGATATGGATGAAAGGTTTCGGACAGCTCCAAGTCCTTCTGAATTGAACATCAAATACCTGGAGGACGATCAAGACGACCATCATTCGCCTGAGCTTGTGACATCACCTGTTACAAATGTTCCCTCAGCACAGATGCCAGTAGCTTTTCTAACAATGTAGGCGTTTTCCACCGTCGGAGTCAGCGGACTCTGTGCCTCCTACACCCGTGGTGCAAACGCCAATATCGGATTTAAGACCTCCGAAGTCTCCCCCACCTGTAGTGTCCCATCAGCCTGAAGAACCACATTCTTCTGAGGAAGAAGAGAGAGAAGAAGGTGAAGTGGATGAAGGTTCCATGATGTCGGAGTGGGATGATTATCAAGTTCAAACACCTTCTCCTTTGCCTCGGCTACTGCTGATTTACCTCCGGTTGATGTAGGAGGGTTCCATCTTCTCATGGAGAGAGCTACAAAACACTTTCATATTGACATGGAGGCTACACAACAAGAATGCTTCCTTTATGATTTTAAGGATCAGCCAAGGAGTCAAGTTAAGTCGATACCTATTATCGATTTCATTTGGAAAGAGGGGATTAAAGTCATGTCTACTCCAGCATTTATTCCTCCAGTTTTGCCAAGGATAAATAAAAAATATAAGGTTCCTGAAAAGTCTCCAAATTGCCTTATAGGACATCCGAAGTTGGATCCGGTAATCATACAGGCTGCACAGAAGCGGTCCAGAAACCCTTCCTCTCCAATCGCAGCCCCACCGGATAGAGACGGCAGACGTCTGGATCCAACTGGTAAGCGTGTGTCAACAATGGCAGCAACCACAGTCCGGGCTGCTAATTCATTGGCCATACTGGGCAGATCTGACCGGCAAATGTGGTCTGACATCTCGCCATATGTAAAGATGCTTCCAGAGCCCTCGAAGTCTGAGGCTTTGAAAATCCTGTAGGAAGGTGAAAGGATCTCGGCGGAAATGATTGACTCTGCAGTTGATGTAGCAACTGAATTGCGTAGACCAGGCTGGCTGAGAGTGTAGGAGAGTAGGGCCTGCTTCCTATGGTCACCCCCACTTTTTGCTTTGCTTTACTGGTTTTCGACTTAGATATGGCTGTGGGCCTGCTAATCAGACCCACAGCACAGATGTACTCTAGGTACATCCACAATTGGGAATTGGTTCACCTTGTCAGCCCCTGTAGAAGTGTACCCTAGGTACTCAGGGCATAGGTGTAACCAAGGCCTACCAGGGGCAGCAGCGTGTATTATGCCACCCCTGGCTGTCCACTCAATTAGACACAACTGGCTGATAACTCAGCTGGGTCAAGGTCGTGTAATCACCCCTTGCTTAGGTATAGTATTCCTATACCTACTTATATATAGACACATAACCTATAAGTCACTCCTATGGCAGGCCTTAACAATCCTGGAGGCAGAGTGCTTGGTTATGTGTGAGATGGTGCTCTAGCATGATCTGAGCCTGTCTGCAGCTTTCGGAACCATGTCCTTATTGCTGTTCTATGATATCGCCATACCATATACTTTTAAGTGCATTATAATCCTCGCGGTTATTGCTAACTTTGGTTTGGCTTTATCCAAACATGTCGTGTAAGGTGCCATACGCTTTGGAATACTACCCCCTCGCCAATTCTGGTGACGGGGGTAGCATTCCACCCTTCTAGAGGGAGAAGACATGTTATTGCTGACTATCCCGGTTAAAGTTAACCAGAGCCCCAGCGTCACAAAATGGACGCTGCTGCCACCGACACAAGTCTGACCTCCTGCTGCTGAGAGTCCTTCCAGTCACGGAGGCTTGGGCAATAGGTTTCCTACCTGGGGAGGTGCGAGCACCACCCCAGACAGGACTGTGTATTGGGACATGGAGGGCTGAATAGAATGAGACACTGCCGGGGGCGCACTTGGCTGTCCATGCATACCCCAGTTCAAACCGGTTGCTGGGGCACTCCAACCCCAGCTCTGGCGCGAAACAGGACAAAGGAGAGGGGGTGTAACCACCCCCCTTCCTGGTCCCGCCCACAGGAGGGACCTCGTCAGTAATCCAGCCCCTTTTAGTTGTATAAAGGTAGGAGCTGAGTCCTGAGACTTTAGATTTGATCCTGACAAACTTGAAACGAAACTCTGGACCTTCGACATTCTGCTGAAGCTGAAGACTGAAGAATCTCCATTGTGGCCAAGGAGTGACCACCCTGGGCAACCAGGCACCATCCAGCAAATCAACGGCTTGCTTTGTCAACGTTCCCGCCGCAACCCGAGCACAGAGCCTGACAAGACCCAGACTTCCAGACCTCTTTGACACTCTCTTTATGACTGCAGCATGGCTGGGATCCGTAGAGGCAACAAGACACATGGGACCGGAGATCTTGGAAAGCCTGCAACTTGCTACCTGTGCAGCTCCTGAGGTACCCTCGAAGCTGTGCACTGGGGATTGAGAAGCCCTGATCCCGAGCTCCATCTGCGACGAAGATCAGCCCCTCACACTCTACAAGTTCTGCGTGGGGCCCTTCTGCTTTTGTTCTGCTCAACGCATTGTCCGTTTGCTGGCCCGTTGGCTAGAAGCCTCTGTGATGACAATCCTTTTGAACCACATCGCTGGTCTGGTTGCTCCAGACTGGCCCTTGCTTCCCTGCAAAGGTCAAGCACCCTAGAACTTGCTGGTCTGCACCAGAAGCCTTTGTTGTATCCTGCGTGGGTTGCCTTTGCCAAGGCTTGTCGACTCCAATCCTGAAGTCGACCCCTCCATCTGCGAGATCCTTCGTGGGACAGCCCGTCTCCAGCACCTGGTCGTCGTCGACGCCTCCTGGTCCACGTGGCTGCCAAGACAAGCTTCAAGACAGCACCTGATTGCTCCTCGATGTTGTCTGGTTCCTTCCTGGTTCCACCCGGTCACTGGCTAGTGACCAAGACTCTGTCCCATCTGCTTTCAGGTCCTTTTCATACTCGATCCACCCTTGGATCCACCCGGACATCTTCCTCCTGGTCGCCTGCAGCATCTTTCTTCATGTCTCCATAGGCTTCAACGACAAAACCCAACACATCTTCACACCTATGCTCCCGCCGTCCGTGGGTGAGGTAACGCGAGTACTCCGGTGCTCCCAAGGGTATTGACTATGCAAGTGTCTAAGTCTCTAGTTGTTTCCTCCTAGCTCAACCAGAAGTGTCCTTAATCCTTCTAAATCTAACTTCTAAGTTCCCATTGACTTTGCATTGAATCCCGCGTGTGTGTAAAAACACTGCATGCGCCGCCTGTGGGCCTCCTACTTCTAAACTATTGTTAAGACAGTGTAGCCCCAGCAATTCCCTAGGCCCTAGGCCTTTCCTTTTCTTGTGACGTGGTACTTATACCACTTTCTTAGTACATGGTTTGCTTCGCCCCTAGGGCCTAATCGTAAATTGTGTCACTTAACGTATAATAACTGAGTATCTTGTTATGTGATTTGGCCTCTGACCTCATAAAGAGTTCGGAGGAGTGTGTTAGAAATAAATACATATATATTTTATATATATATCCTGTGTGGTGTCCTTTCATTTGATATTCAAGGGGTTACATATGGTAAAACAGCTGGCTTTACACGCCCTCTAGAGTCTTTTAGCCTAAGACTGTTCTGTCCATGCTACCACTAGGATAGGTGGTCTATAAGGTTGACTCACAACCATCACCATAAGGGTTGTTTGGACTGGTGCAAGGTGATCACTGAAATAGTGAACACCATATACCAGGCCAACTTCTCACAGAGAGCAACTTCGTTCCGCCAGGAGATTCAAGCGAAGGTGTTCGATATGCCTTACAATGGAGAGTTTTTGTTTGGCCCGCATATTAAGGAAGCCCTGCAGACAATCAAAAAGGACACGGAAACAGCTAGATCCCTGGGCACCTTACAATTTCGAAACCTGCCCTTTCGAGGTGCGAGAGGACGTGGATCGTCCTCTAATAGAGGAGGTTATAATCTGCTTGTTCAAACACCTTCTCCTTTGCCTCGGCTACTGCTGATTTACCTCCGGTTGATGTAGGAGGGTTCCATCTTCTCATGGAGAGAGCTACAAAACACTTTCATATTGACATGGAGGCTACACAACAAGAATGCTTCCTTTATGATTTTAAGGATCAGCCAAGGAGTCAAGTTAAGTCGATACCTATTATCGATTTCATTTGGAAAGAGGGGATTAAAGTCATGTCTACTCCAGCATTTATTCCTCCAGTTTTGCCAAGGATAAATAAAAAATATAAGGTTCCTGAAAAGTCTTCAAATTGCCTTATAGGACATCCGAAGTTGGATCCGGTAATCATACAGGCTGCACAGAAGCGGTCCAGAAACCCTTCCTCTCCAATCGCAGCCCCACCGGATAGAGACGGCAGACGTCTGGATCCAATTGGTAAGCGTGTGTCAACAATGGCAGCAACCACAGTCCGGGCTGCTAATTCATTGGCCATACTGGGCAGATCTGACCGGCAAATGTGGTCTGACATCTCGCCATATGTAAAGATGCTTCCAGAGCCCTCGAAGTCTGAGGCTTTGAAAATCCTGTAGGAAGGTGAAAGGATCTCGGCGGAAATGATTGACTCTGCAGTTGATGTAGCAACTGAATTGCGTAGACCAGGCTGGCTGAGAGTGTAGGAGAGTAGGGCCTGCTTCCTATGGTCACCCCCACTTTTTGCTTTGCTTTACTGGTTTTCGACTTAGATATGGCTGTGGGCCTGCTAATCAGACCCACAGCACAGATGTACTCTAGGTACATCCACAATTGGGAATTGGTTCACCTTGTCAGCCCCTGTAGAAGTGTACCCTAGGTACTCAGGGCATAGGTGTAACCAAGGCCTACCAGGGGCAGCAGCGTGTATTATGCCACCCCTGGCTGTCCACTCAATTAGACACAACTGGCTGATAACTCAGCTGGGTCAAGGTCGTGTAATCACCCCTTGCTTAGGTATAGTATTCCTATACCTACTTATATATAGACACATAACCTATAAGTCACTCCTATGGCAGGCCTTAACAATCCTGGAGGCAGAGTGCTTGGTTATGTGTGAGATGGTGCTCTAGCATGATCTGAGCCTGTCTGCAGCTTTCGGAACCATGTCCTTATTGCTGTTCTATGATATCGCCATACCATATACTTTTAAGTGCATTATAATCCTCGCGGTTATTGCTAACTTTGGTTTGGCTTTATCCAAACATGTCGTGTAAGGTGTCATACGCTTTGGAATACTACCCCCTCACCAATTCTGGTGACGGGGGTAGCATTCCACCCTTCTAGAGGGAGAAGACATGTTATTGCTGACTATCCCGGTTAAAGTTAACCAGAGCCCCAGCGTCACAAAATGGACGCTGCTGCCACCGACACAAGTCTGACCTCCTGCTGCTGAGAGTCCTTCCAGTCACGGAGGCTTGGGCAATAGGTTTCCTACCTGGGGAGGTGCGAGCACCACCCCAGACAGGACTGTGTATTGGGACATAGAGGGCTGAATAGAATGAGACACTGCCGGGGGCGCACTTGGCTGTCCATGCATACCCCAGTTCAAACCGGTTGCTGGGGCACTCCAACCCCAGCTCTGGCGCGAAACAGGACAAAGGAGAGGGGGTGTAACCACCCCCCTTCCTGGTCCCGCCCACAGGAGGGACCTCGTCAGTAATCCAGCCCCTTTTAGTTGTATAAAGGTAGGAGCTGAGTCCTGAGACTTTAGATGTGATCCTGACAAACTTGAAACGAAACTCTGGACCTTCGACATTCTGCTGAAACTGAAGAATCTCCATTGTGGCCAAGGAGTGACCACCCTGGGCAACCAGGCACCATCCAGCAAATCAACGGCTTGCTTTGTCAACGTTCCCGCCGCAACCCGAGCACAGAGCCTGACAAGACCCAGACTTCCAGACCTCTTTGACACTCTCTTTATGACTGCAGCATGGCTGGGATCCGTAGAGGCAACAAGACACATGGGACCGGAGATCTTGGAAAGCCTGCAACTTGCTACCTGTGCAGCTCCTGAGGTACCCTCGAAGCTGTGCACTGGGGATTGAGAAGCCCTGATCCCGAGCTCCATCTGCGACGAAGATCAGCCCCTCACACTCTACGAGTTCTGCGTGGGGCCCTTCTGCTTTTGCTCTGCTCAACGCATTGTCCGTTTGCTGGCCCGTTGGCTAGAAGCCTCTGTGATGACAATCCTTTTGAACCACATCGCTGGTCTGGTTGCTCCAGACTGGCCCTTGCTTCCCTGCAAAGGTCAAGCACCCTAGAACTTGCTGGTCTGCACCAGAAGCCTTTGTTGTATCCTGCGTGGGTTGCCTTTGCCAAGGCTTGTCGACTCCAATCCTGAAGTCGACCCCTCCATCTGCGAGATCCTTCGTGGGACAGCCCGTCTCCAGCACCTGGTCGTCGTCGACGCCTCCTGGTCCACGTGGCTGCCAAGACAAGCTTCAAGACAGCACCTGATTGCTCCTCGATGTTGTCTGGTTCCTTCCTGGTTCCACCCGGTCACTGGCTAGTGACCCAGACTCTGTCCCATCTGCTTTCAGGTCCTTTTCATACTCGATCCACCCTTGGATCCACCCGGACATCTTCCTCCTGGTCGCCTGCAGCATCTTTCTTCATGTCTCCATAGGCTTCAACGACAAAACCCAACACATCTTCACACCTATGCTCCCGCCGTCCGTGGGTGAGGTAACGCGAGTACTCCGGTGCTCCCAAGGGTATTGACTATCCAAGTGTCTAAGTCTCTAGTTGTTTCCTCCTAGCTCAACCAGAAGTGTCCTTAATCCTTCTAAATCTAACTTCTAAGTTCCCATTGACTTTGCATTGAATCCCGCGTGTGTGTAAAAACACTGCATGCGCCGCCTGTGGGCCTCCTACTTCTAAACTATTGTTAAGACAGTGTAGCCCCAGCAATTCCCTAGGCCCTAGGCCTTTCCTTTTCTTGTGACGTGGTACTTATACCACTTTCTTAGTACATGGTTTGCTTCGCCCCTAGGGCCTAATCGTAAATTGTGTCACTTAACGTATAATAACTGAGTATCTTGTTATGTGATTTGGCCTCTGACCTCATAAAGAGTTCGGAGGAGTGTGTTAGAAATAAATACATATATATTTTATATATATATCCTGTGTGGTGTCCTTTCATTTGATATTCAAGGGGTTACATATGGTAAAACAGCTGGCTTTACACGCCCTCTAGAGTCTTTTAGCCTAAGACTGTTCTGTCCATGCTACCACTAGGATAGGTGGTCTATAAGGTTGACTCACAACCATCACCATAAGGGTTGTTTGGACTGGTGCAAGGTGATCACTGAAATAGTGAACACCATATACCAGGCCAACTTCTCACAGAGAGCAACTTCGTTCCGCCAGGAGATTCAAGCGAAGGTGTTCGATATGCCTTACAATGGAGAGTTTTTGTTTGGCCCGCATATTAAGGAAGCCCTGCAGACAATCAAAAAGGACACGGAAACAGCTAGATCCCTGGGCACCTTACAATTTCGAAACCTGCCCTTTCGAGGTGCGAGAGGACGTGGATCGTCCTCTAATAGAGGAGGTTATAATCTGCAGTCCTCCTATAGGCAAGGGAATCAACTTTACCAAAGCCAGCTTCTGATAGATACATCTGCCAGTGGATTCCTCACCTTGTGAATATCCACCTGCGTCAGCAGCATTCTGAATTTTTTTTGTAGCTTCGCGCCGACGTGGACCGACGTCACAGAGGCACGGCTTCGCGCGTGACTCCGCTGACGTCACCGACACCATATTAGGCCCACGCCGGCGTGATGACATCAGTTCCCTTTTTTCCGCGTCGTCGACGCTAACGGTTTTCTGGGATCGTACAGTAGCTTTGTAGTAACTTTGTTACTTTGTAGTTATTTTCACTGTATCTTTGTCTTCTGTCGAGATGTCTTCGAAGAAGACTGCTTTTAAGGCTTGCGGGGAATGTGGCAAGACTATGTCCATAACTGATCTGCATGAGTGCTGCGTCTGGTGTCTAAGCTCCGACCATGACGTCGAGGATTGCCAATCGTGCAAGAAAATGACTCCGAAGGCCCTTTGGGAGAGAGAGACGAAGCTCCTCGTTGCGAAGCTTAAAAATAAGAAAGAAAAGAAGACTTCGAAGTCTCGGTCTCGTTCGAGGTCTCGATCGAGGTCGCGATCGGAGTCATCATCTGCTCATGCTTCAAAGTCTTCTAGTAGGAAGCATAAGAAGAGGGGTCATGAGTCACGTCATCATTCAGAAAAGGACTCTAGTTCGCGACCGAAGTCGCAAGTGAGGCTTCTTCGTAAGGAAGTGGAGGTTTTGGCGTCGGAAGCTCAGCACACTGATGGTGAGGCTTCGCGTCCGAATTCGCCAGGGTCACTTAAGCAGCAAGCGAACCCTTCTCCGGATCAGTCTAATCCTTCTGGTCGGGAGGATGAAGGTGAGGTGGAGGAGGTTGGTGATGATGAGCTGCAAGTGCCAGCGGGTTCGTCGACCCCGGTGCCACTGGTCGAGGAGGTCGACGTCTTGATGACTCCGCCTCCTCGAGAGCAATCAGGTGGACCTTATCCAGCCTTTCCGGCTCCTGGTCAGGATCCATCCGAGTTCCTGAATGCAATGTTCGGAGTTTACTCCAGGGCGATGTACCCCTCTGCTGCACCTGTTGGTCCCAAGGGTCCTATGGCATTTAACTTGGGCGTTCCCCAGGCTTATGCTCCTGCGCCCTTCATGCCTTTCATGCCGGTTCTTACACCGCAATGGCATTTTCCGACGCCGGCGAAGCTTTCGACGCCGAAGCCGTCGACGCCGATTCCATCGACGCCGGTGCGCACGACTCCGAGGCAGGATTCTGTTCGACCTCGACTTCGCCCGACTTCGGGTTCGACGCCGGCTCTGGCCCTGGCGGAGTCGGTTCCGGATCCGTAGGCTTCGTTTACTAAGGAAAGGTCAAGGCGTGAAGCCCAGAGACTTCTGGAGGAAGAAAGGTATCAGTTTGCTTATGTTGAAGAAGGGGAGTTACAGGATTCTGATGATCCTTTTGATGACCTGAGAGAGGCCAGTGGGCTTGAACTGTCTCCTGAGTGGGATTTGGCTTCTGTCTCAGATGTGCCTTCCAAAGATGTGATGCCATATCACGTTGTTATTAAAAAGGCAGCAAGCTTGTTGAATATCACTTTGCCCACTGCGGAGTATAAGTCTATTCTTCTAACAGAGGTCCTTCACTCACCTTCTTCAGTTATTAAGCCAATGCTGCCTTTTAATGATGCTTTGGCTGAACCCATCTATGAAGTCTGGAAGAAGCCTTTTACAGCTCCAGCTGTTTCAAGGTCTGTGGCGAGGAGGTATAGAGTTGCACCTAATGACCCAGACTTTTTATCAACACACCCTCTGCCTGAGAGTCTGGTTGTGCAGGCTGCCTGCTCAAAGAAGTCTGTATGGGCTTTTCCGCAGGTTCCTGGGGAAAAGGAATCCAGAAAGTAATACCAGGCGGCCAAGAAGGTTTTCTCTTCAGCCAGTATGGCGTTAAAATCTACCAACGCAACTTGTCTTATGGGACGGTACATCCATGCCTTGATGGATTCTGTAAAGCAGTTAGTGCCAAAAATTCCTGAGGTGGACAGAAAGGATTTTCAGGAAGTAATTTCGGACACTCAGGCTGCTGCAAGACAAGTGATACAGAGTGGGCTGGAGTTTTCTGCAGATGTTCAGTCTGCTTTGATGGACTTGCCATTAGATGGCTCAGGATTGTTTGGCAAGAAAGCTGACGCTGCCTTGGAACGTTTCAAAGATAGTAGGGCCACAGTAAAATCTTTGGGACTTCAAACCAGGGGTACTACTGGAAGGCGCTTCAGAGGAATTGGCAGATCTTCCTTTCGTTCCTATAAAACATCGCAGCAGCAGCCAAAACTACAGCAAAATACGCTGTATAAGTCCTATAGAGGAAGAACACGAGCTCATCTTAGAGGTCGTCAAGCCTCCTCCTCCTCCTCTTCCCCTTCCCAGCCCCCTGCCACCGCGGCAAAGCAGCCCTAGATCCGCCATTCCGGATCATGTGGGCCCAGTTGGGGGCCGGCTTACCCATTTTCTACGAGATTGGGAATTGATTACCTCAGATCTTTGGGTTCTCAATCTCGTGGACAATGGGTATGCTCTTCCCTTTCGGGAATTTCCCCCAAATTACCCTCCTTGCCAGGGTTTTTGTTCGGAGGACCATCTGCTGCTCCTGCAGGAAGAAGTCCTGGCTCTGTTAAGAAAGGGTGCGATAGAGGTGATACCAGAGCAGGAGAGGGGTCAGGGGTGCTACTCCCGGTATTTTCTGATCCCCAAGAAGGATGGCAGACTCCGTCCAATCCTAGATCTCAGGATCTTGAACCTTTACCTGAAGCAGGAGAAGTTAAAGATGCTCACCCTTGCACAGGTTCTTCAAGCGCTGCTGGAAGAAGACTGGATGGTGTTGATCGACTTGCAGGATGCGTATTTTCACATCCCAATCCATAAGTCGCACAGAAAGTATCTCTGTTTCACGGTTGGTTCGCAACACTACCAGTTTGTGGTCCTTCCGTTTGGTCTTACTACTGCGCCTCGAGTCTTCACCAAGGTGATGGCAGTGGTGGCTGCGCATCTCAGAAGGTCAGGGATACCTGTATTCCCGTATCTGGACGATTGGCTGATCAAAGCAGAATCTCCAGAGATAGTGCTGCATCATCTGCAGGAGACAACTCAGTTGTTGCACAGGTTGGGTTTTTCGATAAATGTACCCAAATCTCACATGGTGCCCTCCCAGCGCAACCTGTTCATAGGTGCGGTACTGGATACAACTGTGTGTCGTGCATTTCCTCCTCCTCAAAGGATTCGCGACATACTGGAAATGATTCCTTTGTTTTTCAATGGAGCGGTCGTTCCAGCCCTGAAGGTCCTTCGCTTGCTCGGTCTGATGGCTTCTTGCATTCTGTTGGTCAACCATGCACGCTGGCACATGAGGGCACTCCAGTGGTGCCTCCGCAGGCAGTGGTATCAACACAACGGAGATCTCAGGGAGTCAGTGAGGATCTCCAGACAAACTGCAGCGGATCAGACTTGGTGGGGCGTGGAAGGCAACCTGTCACAAGGAAAGCCTTTTCATCTACCTCCATCAGTGGCCACAGTGATAACGGATGCATCCACTCTAGGGTGGGGTGCTCATCTGGGGGATCTGGAGGTCAAGGGTCTTTGGTCTCCAGAGGAAAGGTTGCTTCACATCAACCTCTCTCCCGCTGGAACTTAGACTCTCCTCTTCTTACCCTCACTTTAGGTCTCTCCTTAAAACCCACCTTTTCCGCAGTGTCTACACATAATCTTCTTTTTTCTCCCCTACATGCCTCCCGTTGAATTAGTGAACAGCGCCAAGAAACCGTCCGGTGTAAGTTGCGCTATATAAGTCTTTTTTACATTACATTACATTACATTACATTACATTACATTACATTACAACCTTCTAGAGTTGCGGGCGATACGTCTGGCACTCAAGGCCTTCCTCCCGTCCCTTTGCAGTCAGTCCAAGTCCTGACGGACAACACGACCGCGATGTGGTATGTCAACAAGCAGGGACGAGTAGGGTCGCAATGTCTCTGCAGAGAGGCTCTGCGTCTCTGGTCCTGGGTTCCGGACCATCAGCTTTGTCTGCTGGCAAATCATCTGGCCGGAGTTCTGAACGTACTTGCAGACAGTCTCAGTCGGCAGTTCTCCGCCGACCACGAGTGTAGGCTTCACCCGGAGGTAGTTCGTCGCGTCTTCCAGATGTGGGGAACTCCTCTGGTGGACCTGTTCGCCACTCACGAGAATGCTCACTGCCCGTCATTCTGCAGCCTCCAGTTTCCGATGCAGGGAGCTTTGGGGGACGCGTTTTCAGTTGAGTTGGGACTCGCAATTCCTTTACGCGTTTCCTCCCATACCCTTGATTCCTCTGGTTCTGAGGAAGATTCGCCAACACCGGGCCCAAGTCCTATTGATCGCCCCGGATTGGCCAAGAAGGGTGTGGTATACAGATCTTCTCCACCTCTCCTTGTGCCCTCCGCTCCGTCTCCCTCACAGGGCAGATCTCCTCTCCCAGATGGAGGGGCAGGTTCTACACCCCCACCTCCAGACCTTACACCTTCATGCCTGGAGATTGAATGAGGCAATCTGATTTCCTTTTCTCTTCCGCACGATGTGGTAGATGTTGTCGGCCAGGCATGACTCTACCAAGTCCATTTATTCTTATAGATGGTCTAAGTTAGTTGCTTGGTGCGGGGAGAAGTCCGTTGACCCTTTAAGGGCTCGTTTGTCCAATATACTTCAATTTGCACTTTCTTTGGCCCAGCAGGGTTTTGTAGCGGCAACTATCAAAGGTTATTTGTCGGCCTTGTCGGCTTTCCTTTGTTTGCCAGACCAGCCCTCTTTGTTTACATCTCCTATTGTTTTGCGTTTCATTAAGGGCCTTACAAATAAATTTCCTCCTACACCATTTATTGTACCTCAAAGGGACTTGAACCTTGTTCTTACGTTTTTAATGGGTTCACCTTTTGAGCCTTTACACACATGTCCCTTGAGACTTTTGTCTTTCAAGACTGTTTTTCTGGTGGCAATTACCTCGGCAAGGAGGGTAAGTGAGCTTCAAGATCTTAGTTCTAAGCCCCCGTTTTTATCCAATCATGCTGAAAGAATAGTTCTAAGGACCAGGGCTGCTTTTCTGCCTAAAGTGGTTACTCTTTTCCATCTGGGGCAGTCCGTTACCCTCCCTACCTTTTATCCTCCCCCTCACCCTTCCAAGGAGGAGGAGAGACTTCACCGCTTGGACCCTAAGAGGGCGGTGAGCTTTTACCTGGACAGGACACTGGAGTTCAGGTTGGATGACCAGCTGTTCGTAGGCTTTGCTGGCTGCAAGAAGGGGAAGGCGGTGCACAAGCGCATGCTCTCAAGGTGGAGCATCCTCTGCATTAAGATTTGCTACGCCCTTGCGGGTAAGGACCCTCCACAGGGTATAAGAGCTCACTCTACTAGAGCAAAGTCATCAACATCTGCTTTGTCTTGGGGTGTTCCAGTTGAGGACATTTGTAAAGCGGCGACTTGGGCCTCCCTCCATATTTTCGCAAAGCATTACTGCTTAGATGCCGAAGTGAGGAGGGAGGGCCACTTTGCGCGCTCTGTCCTCCAGGATTTTCTGGTGTAGAGGAGTGGACACCCTCCTCCGGGAGTGGGGACTGCTGTGGGACTCTATTCACAAGATGAGGAATCCACTCGCAGATGTATCTATCAGATGAACAAGTTACTTACCTTCGGTAACGCTTTTTCTGGTAGATACAGTATCTGCCTGTGGATTCCTCACTGATCCACCCGCCTCCCCGTTGTCCACTCTTCTATACTTGAGTAACTATAATGTATTTACTTTGTTGTCAAGGAATTGTTTATTTCAAATGTTTGATTGCATTTGTTTCACACTGTGTGTGTTACCTTGATATTTGTGTATTGTGTATACTGTGTATATCTCTACTGTCAATGGTCCGTCTGTGTGCCTCGAAGGCAAGGAAAAAAAGGGCGGAACTGATGTCATCACGCTGGCGTGGGCCTAATATGCTGTCGGTGACGTCAGCGGAGTCGCGCGCGATGCCGTGCCTCTGTGACGTCGGCGCGAAGCTACAAAAAGAATTTCCGAATGCTGCTGACGCAGGGGGATATTCACAAGGTGAAGAATCCACAGGCAGATACTGTATCTACCAGAAAAAGCATTACCGAAGGTAAGTAACTTGTTCGTTACCAGTCCTACGGTCAGCGCAACACTAATTATTCCCAAAACAAAAGGAAGCCTGCCTACCGTGGAAAGGATAAAAGACAATGAGTGTCATCACCTGCCACCGCTACTGCCAAAGCCTCACATAAACATTGGAGGAAAAATCTCCAATTTCTACTCAAAATGGTCCCCAATAACATCGGACAGGTGGGCCCTGGACATTGTGGCCAAGGGCCATGCCCTCGAATTCGAAAAGTTTCCTTCAAACGTTCCCCCAAAGGGCCCGCCTCCAGGTCATCTCAAGGAGTTGTTTTCCCAGATCACTTTGATGTTAAAAAAGGGAACAATAGCAAAGGTTCCTCAGGCTCAAAGAGGAGCAGGTTTCTACTCCAGATTCTTTCTCATGAAGAAGAATGGAGAATGGCGTCCAATTCTGCATCTCTGTGTTCTAAACACGTATTTAAAAAAAGCTGACGTTCCGGATGCTGTCACTTCAAGAAATACTGCATCTTCTTTCGGAGGGAGAGTACATGGCCAACTCGGATCTCCAAGATGCATATTTTCACATCCCCATTTTGCCTTGGCACAGGAAATTCCTACGATTCAGAGTGGCTGGCAGGGATTATCAGTTCAAGGTCCTTCTCTTTGGGCTCTACTCGGCACCCAGGGTGTTCACGAAGGTCCTGGCCCCAGTAGCAGCACACCTCCGGCTGGAGGGAATACAAATATTTCCATACTTAGACGACTGCCTTATCAAGGCGAATTCTTACACAAACGCAGACAACCATATCCAGCGGTGTCTGTGTCTCTTCCAGTCACTGGGTCTCTTCGTCAATTTCAGCAAGTCACAACTAGAGCCATCCCAAAGACAAGCTTTCTTAGGAGCAACTCTAGACAGACAGCTAGTCCACACTTTCGTGTCGGACGAGAGGCAAGACAGAATTCAAGACATGGCTCGAAGTTTATTCTCAAAAAAGTCAGTTTCAGCCCGACAATTCAAGTCTTTTCTGGGGATGGTCTCTTCTTGCATTCCTTCGATACCGAATTGCCTTCTCAGGATGAGGCCTCTTCAAGAAGAACTCAGCTTGCAATGGTTGCAGGTCGAGGACCTCATCCGGATCACCCCTCACATCCAAGGTACTCTTCTCTGGTGGATTCAGAGAAAGAATTTGTAACAAGGTTGCTCGTTTCTCCATTGACGCACCAAACTTTACAGCTGGAATTCACCCTTTTCTAGCCAAGCCAGAGCAGATATTACCTTTTTTTCCAACATCTGGCAAGATCTGGATTGTCTCACGCAACTATAAAAGTTTTTCTAGCAGCCATATCAAGGTACCGCCAGGATGGTTCCAATTCACTCTATTCTTCCAGAATAATACAACAGTTCTTCGAAGGACTTTTCAGAATGCTCCCTCCTGTTCGTCGTCCTCCGCCATCGTGGCATCTCAATGTACTGTTAGCGCAACTCATGCGCCATCCTTTTGAACCAATTCACAGAGTGGATTTGAAATTTCTTACATGGAAGGTGTCACTGTTGTTGGCTTTAACTTCATCAAGAAGAGTCCGTGATGTCCAAGCTTTCAGGGTCCATCCACCTTTCCTGCAGTTCCCGTCTGATTCAGTAGTGCTCCGCACTAACCCAAAATTCATGCCAAAAGTGCCTTCGGACTTTCACCTGAATGAGACAGTCATCTTAAAGACATTTTCTCCTAACCCGCAATCCCCTGAGGAAAGGGCATTGCATACACTAGACATCAAGAGGTGTTTAAAGTTTTACTTGCAAAGGACCTCTACAATACACAAATCGGATCAATTGTTTTTTGCCTATGGAACAATTCGTCAAGGTCATGCAGTGTCTAAACAGACAATAGCAAGATGGATCTCTGCAGCTATTGACTTTTGTCATACACAAGTAGGAAGATCTTTGCAGACAACACTGAGGGATCACTCAACGAGAGCCATGTCTTCCTCGGCTGCTCTTTTTGCTGGAGTTCCCCTTCAGCAGATCTGCAGAGCGGCAACCTGGGCCAGCAGGCATACTTTCACCAAACACTATTGTTTGGATGCAGCTAGCGAGACTGATGCTTCAGTGGGTCAAGTAGTTCTGCGTAATCTTTTTAAATAAGGTGAGCCTCTGTTTCCCTCCTCCTTTTTACTGCTTTTCAGACGCTTGTTCATGCTCATTTCTATGTACATGCTTACGTAACTGCATTTTTACATGCTTTCAGAAATGTGATATTTCTTCTATATGATTATATACTTTTCATACATACAGGTTTATGTTACAAACAGCGTCTTCCAAGCAAGGATGTATACTGCTATCTACTCTGATTCAGGTTTGTGAATCTATGAAAGACACCCTAATACTGGAGAAGAACAATAGTTACTTACCTGTAATCTGTGGTTCTCCTGTATTGGTGTCTTTCATAGATTCACATGCAACCCGCCCACCTCCACGCAGAGGCTCTTAGGTTACTTTGGTTTTGCTACATATCTCCTGTGCGAGAAAATCTGAGAGCCTGAGCCTCTGAGGAGAACCTTCTGGTGGGTGCTGTCACCTGATTGGCTGTAGTTTGGGCTGTACAAAATGACTAGGATAGTCATGAGTGTGGAAGTTTTTTCTCCTGTAGCTTGTGCTACCTTACTTACTGGTTGGTTATTACCAAGATTTTCTATGTTATTATGGCATATTATTGCTTTTTTATGTACCGTGGGACTCCCACTCCGACGACAGGGAATGATTCAGGCATGTGAATCTATGAAAGACACCAATACTGGAGAACCAAAGATTACAGGTAAGTAACGATTGTTCTTCTTCCTTATCAATAGGGAGGTGATACCAAAAAGGATCCAACCCAAGAAAATTAAACAGTGGAAAAGGGACCTCAGGAATATTAACAAGGACTGTCTAGCTACCGATTGTAAAAATGCCTTGTCTCCCCAAGACGACTATCTCTGATATTATGGACTCTATAGTACCTCTAAAACAAAAAAATGCTGCCTCCAAATTCTCCAAACCATGGTTCAATGACAACCTAAACTCTGATTGACGCAACTTGAGGGTAGCTGAACACAGGATGGGCCTCTCCAGCTTGGTACTGCAATGGTTCTCATCCTTTCTTCACAATAGACCCCAAAGAGTTAAGGTGAATCATACCTTATCCCATCTGTCTGCAGTTTCCATGGGGGTCCTGCAAGGATCTGCCCGTTATCCTATACTCTTTAATATTTTCCTGGAACCACTAGCTATGTATGCTAATGAGACATAACTTTATCTGAAAAACAACTCTTCTGAAGACTTCCTCTCACTAAACTCCTCCTTGACGATTATCCGAAACTGGCTAACTGAAAACCATCTCCTGCTGAACACCAGCAAAACAGAATTCCTTCTCATTTCCCCTCCTAAGCACACCCTCAAGATTGCCCTCTGGATGAAACACCTCTCGACCTTCAACTGTTTCCCAGTCATCATCGACTCAGCTAAACCTCTTGGAATCACCCTAGACTCACACTTGAACATGAAGAAAAATGTCAGTAAGATGTGCAAGGGGACAAATCACCAAAAACGGATTCTTAGAAGTCTAAAACCATACCTCCCCGAAGAGGACTTCAAGCAGGTGGTACAAGCACTTTTCCTACAGAAGCTAGACTATGGGAGTGCAACGCTTTGTGGCCTCCCCAAATATACCTTGGCCCAGATCAGGGCTTCATTGAATGCCGCTGCTAGACTGATAAGTGACACAAAAAGAATTGAGCACATTTGCCAACCTTAAGATCTCTAAAGTGGTTACCCTACGAAGCAAGAATACATTTAAAGATTGCTTGTTTGACACACAAAGCCCTCCACTTCAAAACACCTGGATACCTAGCTCAAAAACTGGAATTATCAGGAAGGGGCAGACCTTCCAGAAGTGCAAATGCCTTACTACTGAAACCTCAGACTTTTTGCAAAAAGAAAACGAGACTCAGAGCCTCCTCGGGCGCGGCACCTAAGGTCTGGAACTCTCTCCCACCTGAAATTCGCAGAATCCCCTACAGGACGGCGTTCAAACATGAAGTAAAAACAATCCTAATGAATAAGTTCCAAACCTTAATTGGATCATGGCTCGTCAGTTTGCAAAATGTCCTTTTTTTTCTTCTCCTAACAATTGTAATGTCTGATTCTCTACCTTACCTTATTAAGTAACATTTTGCTCGCAACTATGTGCAATTTTATTAGCTCATCGTGCTAGCCTCTCTTACCCTTTCTTCATTGTCCCCTTACTTTATTCTCCCCTCCATTACTGTGAAGCACTCCAATAGAGTGCGCTATACAAAACTTTAAATAAATAAATAAATAAACTTCATATAGTACTTAACTGACTGAGCAGCAGCAATAAAAGAAAGGAAGAGGGCTGGTGGCTGCAGGTTTTTATTCTGTATGGAATGTTTAAATGTGCTAAGGGTTTTGATCTGCTGCTGAGTGTTGGCAATATGGGATTCATTGCATAATATTGGCCTCCGGGTCTTGACATAAAATTGTGAACTCTGGACAGATTACAGTCCATCTGTAATGTTTTTGTACTGTGAAATGTATAATAAATTCAGGTTTTAATAAAACACCTCTTCCTGGCATCCTTAGCTATTTTTAATTTGTGTTTCCAATAGCTCTGCTTGATACCTTAACATGCTGAGTCATTTCTAAATTTAGGATTAGACCAGTAATCAATGTATTCAATCTTCCTAAGAATATCCTTCACTCGGGTAAGACACTTGCAGTTCTTAGACCTATCCATTGTTCTTACTTCATGTAGTAATCTTATGCCATATAAGAGATGATTCACTAGCCACATACCATACAGTGTCAACCTATGACTGGGTTACTTGGAAGCAAACAAAACAGGTGATGGACCGAATGTGGATCAATGTCACACATTCAACCCAGTCAAAAGATCTGGGCCCAAATCCATTGTTTTTTTGCACTCCACACCACCCTGGGTTAGACAATGGCGATATGCAAATCAGCTCTGACCCTGTGCCCCATGGGAACAGTCCAGTCCGAACTACAAAAGCCATGTCCTTCCCAGAACGGAATCAAGCATCCGAGGACCGGACCGGTTTTGAGGTAACACCTCTCATCAGCCCGGCTAGCTTGACTCCAGTGGTGTGGAGTGCCTGGGACCCACGTCTGAGCATCCCCAGCGCACTTATGGCGGTATTGCAAACAAAACAGGTGATGGACCGAATGTGGATCAATGTCACACATTCAACCCAGTCAAAAGATCTGGGCCCAAAACCATCGTTTTTTTGCACTCCACACCACCCTGGGTTAGACAATGGCGATATGCAAATCAGCTCTGACCCTGTGCCCCATGGGAACAGTCCAGTCCGAACTACAAAAGCCATGTCCGTCCCAGAACGGAATCAAGCATCCGAGGACCGGACCGGTTTCGAGGTAACACCTCTCATCAGCCCGGCTAGCTTGACTCCAGTGGTGTGGAGTGCCTGGGACCCACGTCTGAGCATCCCCAGCGCACTTATGGCGGTATTGCAAACAAAACAGGTGATGGACCGAATGTGGATCAATGTCACACATTCAACCCAGTCAAAAGATCTGGGCCCAAATCCATCGTTTTTTTGCACTCCACACCACCCTGGGTTAGACAATGGCGATATGCAAATCAGCTCTGACCCTGTGCAACATGGGAACAGTCCAGTCCGAACTACAAAAGCCATGTCCTTCCCAGAACGGAATCAAGCATCCGAGGACCGGACCGGTTTTGAGGTAACACCTCTCATCAGCCCGGCTAGCTTGACTCCAGTGGTGTGGAGTGCCTGGGACCCACGTCTGAGCATCCCCAGCGCACTTATGGCGGTATTGCAAACAAAACAGGTGATGGACCGAATGTGGATCAATGTCACACATTCAACCCAGTCAAAAGATCTGGGCCCAAATCCATCGTTTTTTTGCACTCCACACCACCCTGGGTTAGACAATGGCGATATGCAAATCAGCCCTGACCCTGTGCCCCATGGGAACAGTCCAGTCCAAACTACAAAAGCCATGTCCTTCCCAGAACGGAATCAAGCATCCGAGGACCGGACCGGTTTCGAGGTAACACCTCTCATCAGCCCGGCTAGCTTGACTCCAGTGGTGTGGAGTGCCTGGGACCCACGTCTGAGCATCTCCAGCGCACTTATGGCGGTATTGCAAACAAAACAGGTGATGGACGAATGTGGATCAATGTCACACATTCAACCCAGTCAAAAGATCTGGGCCCAAATCCATCGTTTTTTTGCACTCCACACCACCCTGGGTTAGACAATGGCGATATGCAAATCAGCTCTGACCCTGTGCCCCATGGGAACAGTCCAGTCCGAACTACAAAAGCCATGTCCTTCCCAGAACGGAATCAAGCATCCGAGGACCGGACCGGTTTCGAGGTAACACCTCTCAACAGCCCGGCTAGCTTGACTCCAGTGGTGTGGAGTGCCTGGGACCCACGTCTGAGCGTCCCCAGCGCACTTATGGCGGTATTGCAAACAAAACAGGTGATGGACCGAATGTGGATCAATGTCACACATTCAACCCAGTCAAAAGATCTGGGCCCAAATCCATCGTTTTTTTGCACTCCACACCACCCTGGGTTAGACAATGGCGATATGCAAATCAGCTCTGACCCTGTGCCCCATGGGAACAGTCCAGTCCGAACTACAAAAGCCATGTCCTTCCCAGAACGGAATCAAGCATCCGAGGACCGGACCGGTTTCGAGGTAACACCTCTCATCAGCCCGGCTAGCTTGACTCCAGTGGTTGGTTCTGTTCTGGGAAGGACATGGCTTTTGTAGTTCGGACTGGACTGTTCCCATGGGGCACAGGGTCAGAGCTGATTTGCATATCGCCATTGTCTAACCCAGGGGTGGTGTGGAGTGCAAAAAAACGATGGATTTGGGCCCAGATCTTTGGACTGGGGTGAGTGTGTGACATTGATCCACATTCGGTCCATCACCTGTTGTGTTTGCATATTCCGCCCTAAGTGCGCTGGGGATGCCCAGACATGGGTCCCAGGCACTCCACACCACTGGAGTCAAGCTAGCCGGGCTGATGAGAGGTGTTACCTCGAAACCGGTCCGGTCCTCGGATGCTTGATTCCGTTCTGGGAAGGACATGGCTTTTGTAGTTCGGACTGGACTGTTCCCATGGGGCACAGGGTCAGAGCTGATTTGCATATCGCCATTGTCTAACCCAGGGTGGTGTGGAGTGCAAAAAAACGATGGATTTGGGCCCAGATCTTTGGACTGGGGTGAGTGTGTGACATTGATCCACATTCGGTCCATCACCTGTTGTGTTTGCATATTCCGCCCTAAGTGCGCTGGGGATGCCCAGACGTGGGTCCCAGGCACTCCACACCACTGGAGTCAAGCTAGCCGGGCTGATGAGAGGTGTTACCTCGAAACCGGTCCGGTCCTCGGATGCTTGATTCCGTTCTGGGAAGGACATGGCTTTTGTAGTTCGGACTGGACTGTTCCCATGGGGCACAGGGTCAGAGCTGATTTGCATATCGCCATTGTCTAACCCAGGGTGGTGTGGAGTGCAAAAAAACGATGGATTTGGGCCCAGATCTTTGGACTGGGGTGAGTGTGTGACATTGATCCACATTCGGTCCATCACCTGTTGTGTTTGGGTTACTTGGAAGGTCACAATAGCCTCAGTCGGTTTTTTAATTAATTTGAACTGGTGCTTCCAAATGTTTCAGCTGTTAACTATATTTGACTTCCAAGTGGTTAGATACAATCTTTCATTGTTTGTATCCTAGTTAATTTTTTGTATGCCTTTGTTGAATCAAAGTACATCTTCTTCTGGCCAACATTCAAGAAAACGAAGTCCGCGACCAACTCCGGACCCATCTATCATTCAACATGGCTTTGAGGTTTTATTCTCTGGAAAAACAATGAAATTGAATTGTATAAACTAAAAACAAGTAGTTTTAATGCAAAAGGCCTCACATTTGTGATAGTTTAAGCTATTGGCATTGTAAATGACAATGCCTTTTATTTATGTGTTTTTAAAAGCAACACATGTATAAAGGCATTGTCCTTTCTAATGCCAATAGCTCAAATTCTCGCAAATGCGAGGCCACTTTTATGTTGGCCGCGCCCCTTTCTTTAGACACTACTCACCATGTTAAGGTTACAGTGACCAGCATGTAAAGAAAGTGGTGTGGCCAACATTAAAGTGAAATTCGGTATGGGGCACTTTTACTCCCCCAAAAAAATAATATGTTTCTGTGGCGTGGCCACTAAAGTGAAGGCAGACCATGCTGCAAATTCAATAAATAAAGAAGCATGGCCATGAATTAAATAAGTAAGTGCGGCACCTAAAGTCAAAGTGGACCGTGCTGCAAATTAAATGAAGAAGCGCAGCCATAAATTAAAAAATAAATTAATTAATAATAACAATATAAAAGAGGGAGGCGTGCTGCGATGTGAATGGAATAGGGGAAGCTAATTAAAGAAAATAGTGCTCAGCAACTAGATAAAGCAGACCAAGTAACACCAAAAGTAAAATCTCCAGTCGTCCTTATGGGATGTCACAAGTGCAGACAAGGGGGTACCAAGGAGGTACTAGCAAGCCTATTCATGAATGAAAAGCAACGATTTTGAAAGGACTGTAACAGGAGCCAATTAAAAAGATGGGCTTAGCTTTTATTCCATACCTCTGTATGGCATGCCTTGCAGAGCAGCGCATGCTTTGCCCAGGCTCAACCTAAAAATGGGCTACTACAATGAGCTGCTAAAGACTTTGCATTATTGATTCGACTTGAACTCTTGACTTGTTTAAAATTCGAAGGCACAAATTCCTTCTTTGTTTTGACGGAGATAACAGATTTCATTTGGGATAAGCCCTGATGCAGCCATTCCAATCTGGTGGCAAATCAATTAAAGGCCCATTCCACTATTGTACCTCTCTCAGTAAAATTTTTAAAAAACACTTGCCATGGTTCTAGATGCCTACCTTGGTGCACCACATTACCCTAAAATAGTGTCACTATCCCCTCACTAGGGTCACTCTCACTGTCCTGAAAACTGTAAGAGCAAGTGTCGGTAATGCCAATAGGGCTGGCTTTAAAAGAATGTTGTATGGTAATGTGAATCATTACAAGTAGGGTGGGAATAGAGATGTATTTATGTGGAAGCAAAGAACTATTGAATAATCTTAATATTGGGGTTGGTTGAAAGGTCAAATGACAGTTGCACTCTGAAGCCAGACTTAAAAAATCCAAGTAGGTTAATGATTGCCCACCTCCGGTCTGTGCTGCTGCAGAGAAAAACAACATAAGTTCTTTAGTTATCTAAAACACTTTAATAACATTCTGATGTTGTATGTGCCTCTGAAAGTTCATGCATATGCAGTTGGAAAAATAAACAAAATGATCACAGCTGCATGGGGGGGGAAACACTTTTTTGTGGAAGCACACTCCTTCTGCCCTAACAAAACATGTACTCCTGACTCCCAATGTGGTTGAAGTCAAAGCCGCTCTCTAGTGATGCTCACATAATTGTCTGGTGACCAGTGCGCTGTCAAGCCAGATGATGAAAATGACGTGCAACAAGCTGTCAGCCCTCCTAAAGCATAATCACATACTAAATATTTCATTTTGGACCACTAAGAGTATCGTTTTAAATGGCATGAGTCCACAGAATAAAAAAATGTGCTCGTGTGTAGCTACAAAACGTCTGCAACATACTATGTAATTGAGAAGCAAAAGTATCCATGCCTTCAAAATGTTCACTATTCTTATCAGGGTAGTAGCTGTCCCATCCTGAAACAAAACCATAATTGTTTTCTATGACATGAAAACAGATGGTATGAGAATGTGCAGAATTTTATCTCCCAGTAAGATAGTTAAACTTACTCTAAATCTCCAAATGGGCAAGAACACCTGCCACAATTCTGTTGTGGGGAAGTGTGGCTCACTGGTTAGAAGGGGCAGACCCTGAAGCAGAGGTCTGACCCGGGACCCGGGACCAGGGTTCAATTCCCGACGCGGCAGGGTCTCGGGCTCAATGTCCACGGACTCGATAATTCTCTCCTTGGTGCCTACTCTAATCATGGGTCCCACTCTGAAACTCTGGGCAATAGCTTGCTTAATCTCCACAACGGCCCGAAAGCGCTGGGATGGTGGCTTCACCTTGGGGGTGCCCAGTAGAGGGAATCTCACAGGGAAAGCCAGGAAGGGTTCCACAGCGGTATACAGCGCCAGGATGCCTGTCAGGTGATAGTTCGCTTTACAAGTATACACACATTTACATTTGTCCTGAGTTTTGCAAATTTGAAATGCTTGGGCATCCTTAGATTGGGCAATTTCCATGCATATGTTTCCCTGAAAACCCTAGATTAGGGGTTCTTAACCTTTTGACTCCTGTGGACCACCACATAATTATTGGAATACGGGGACTCCCACTGAGTCATTACTGGAAGTCTGACACCAGCCTAAGCAATTTTTGATGAGATGAACCACAAGAAATAGACAAAAAATACAGAAGAAAGAATTTATCCAACAAATAAACAGATTACATGTCTATTTACAAGCCAAACTTTTTTAAAACATCTAAATTTTAATTTTAATGGGAAGGGTGGAGCTTCTCTAAATTCAATTGTGGACACTCATCATCCATACTACATTGTGTTTGTTGCACTTGCGCTGCTCCCACGAATCAATCTAAGGATACTAACCTACTTTTTAGCCCCATTTCCAAATTCCTTCGCATTTACAGAACTTTTTTTTTTCAGCTTTACACTTCTGGTTTAGTCATATACAGTTTAATAATCTGTTAATATTATTTAATTTTCTAAGCAGTCACAGACTAGCTAAGTAGGCTTCCCGGACCACCCTGTGTCCCTGATTCACAGGTTAACCGCTTCGGAGCGGAGGAATGTCTGCGGAAAAAAATTATGCGTGCGCAGTTAGGACGGCCCCCGGCCATCCTCCGTATACGCCCACCATGACGTTGGATGGCCAGCCGCCGTCCGACGCATGGAAAAGGTTAAGAACCACTGTCCTAGATGTTGGGTGCATGTTCAAATGCTGTTTGTCATCCGCAATGCTCCAGCAGACGCGTAGACATCCTTGATTGATTCACTATTTCATATTTGAACAAGGTAGTACAATATGATATTACCATTTAGTTGGTTAAGATTATATTTTCTTTTGGAAGCCAATTCTCCCCCACACAAAACATTTACCAGTAAGCAACAAAGGTGTTGGAATGTTCTTGTTTCCAAAATAGAACCCAACCGTTTAGCACATATGGTTTTGGACAAATTGGTGGCTTGCATGTATTGTTAGCTACATTTAGCTCCTAAGTGGCTCTCAAACAGTAAGGGGAAAAAGAAATGTATTCTTTTTGATGTACTTGTCTATTGAGACTAGTCTAACATTCATTGGTTTTGTCAATGTGTTTTCTAGGCAGCTGTCCAAAACCACCAAGATTCGACTATGGGGAAGTGGAAGATTCATATTTGAGCATGGCTGAGTTTCCTGTTGGCACCAATGTGGTTTATAAATGTCGTCCAGGCTATAATTTGATACGAGGCAAAGCAAAGAGTATAACATGCCTTAATACGTTGGCCTGGTCAGTAATCCCAGAGTTCTGTGAAAGTAAGTG